>NC_142195.1:27971841-28169341 GCF_026936395.1 Plectropomus leopardus
ATATCGGATTTTAGGTTTGTTTTTTTTTTACCTGTCGCAGGCAGCGGAGCTCCGACATGGTGCGTTCCTGTTTGGAGCGAGCCAGCTCCAGCAGCTCGTCTCTCCAGCTGTCTCCCTCGCCTGGTGACAAACATCAAACGCTGCACTTATCTCAGGAGGAACATTTGTTTTTGCACAGATCAAAATCAAGAGAAGTCGACTGCAGAGATAAAATATTACACTCATTGTAGGCACCTGAAGAAGAACATGAGCATTACTTTGGTGTTTTAAAGGTTTAGTTTGCACCCAGAAGTCACACAATAACACAAACCGATCCATCGGCAAAGGGCCAGACAGCTGTGACATGTAGATTTTATAGCACAGAGATAAAAAATGCAGACACTGATGATGACAATGTGTCCTGATTTTTTAAAAATCAAATAAACAGTTTAAAACATAAGCGAGAGGCTGCAGAAGATTTGGTGTGCTGTAGTTCGTATTTAAATGATGCACCTGACAGGACCAGATCTCTGCGGAGCAGCTGGAGCTCCTGTTTGAGACGGATGATCTCTTCTCTCTGAGTGCTGCTCTGTGTCACCTGCTGCTGCAGCTCCTCTACAAACACAACACCGGAGAGTCACACATGTACAGCTGGAATAATCAGAAGTTTAATTCAGTGCTAAATACGACAAAAACAACAGTTTTGATAATTGAGTTCAAGCAAAAATGCCAAACATTTTCCCCAATTCCAGCTGCTCAAATGTGACGATATGCTGCTTTTCTTTGTCATATACACTGTAAGAGTAAACTGACTGTCGTTGGATTTTGGGTCTGTTGCTCAGCGAAAACAAGACTTTTGAATGAAAATGATCTTGTTATCTAAAGGGGATCAGATGTTGATTTGAGTACGTGTTGAAGTTCAGTTTCACGCATGTACCTCTGAGGTGTGTGACCTCGTGCCTGGCCTCTCTGTAGCGGCGTTTATTTTCCTCGGACTCTCTCAGGAGTTTGCTTTCCCGTGAGCCACTCTCCGTTAGCGACGTTTCCAGATCTCGCACACGCCCCGTGAGGTCGACGACATGACCAGAAGCCTCGCTCACATCTTTATCCTGATGCGGAGAAAAAACACACATAAACCAACAAACAGAATATCAGACGATCACACTCAGGCACAGGCAGATTAATCCTAATCATGGAGGGTAAAAAGAAATCTGGCGTACCTTGAGTTTGAGCATGGAGCTCAGCTCTTCCTCTCTGACCTGCAGAGAGCCGACTTGAGTGGACAGAGCCGTGACCGTGGAGCTGAGACTCTGGTTCTTCTCCTATGAGACAACACAGACACTTAACCCTTAAAGCCCACTTTAATATTACACTCTTATATGGATCTGCACACAGATGAGGCACTTTGCATCATACACATTACATTGCTACTGTTACTGCACTTTTGTCCTCTGTTTTAATTTTTGCATTGTTTTTGTTTTTCTTTTCTTCTTTATTTCTATTGATTGTTACCTGCCAAGGGACTGCGGAGTAAAGTAACAATCCTGCTAACTCCAGCATATTTACATTTTTATTTTATACTAATGTCCATTAATATGCTCGAGCTTTTCAAAATCAAGCTTTAAAATATATTATACAATAATGTTATTTTATGCTTTCACTGAGTTCATTTTTTGAACCAACATCACCCCTTATCATAAATATCAAATATTCATTAATTTTCAGAATTTTAACCCTTTAAATGCCAGGTTTTTGACATGATGCCATGATGTTTTTAGATGAAGAAAAGAGAAAAGAAAACACAAAAATATTCAATATTCTACATGCAAAGTAGATTGTTATTATTTTTTTGTTCCGTTTCAAATACTCACACTCATACCACTTTGCACACAAAGTGCACTTTTCAAAATAAGGTTGTAATAATAATATTATACATAAAGATGATTTTTTTACTGTCACTGCGTTTATTTTTTTAACCAAAATCAGTCCTAACCATAAATATAAAATACTCAGTAATTCTCGTAATTTTAACCCTTTAAATGGCAGGTTTTTGTCATGATGCTACTGTGTTTTTACATGAGAAAATTATGAAAAATTAAAAATTAAATTAAAAAAAATATATATATGATAATATAATATAATATACTATACATTTACAGCTTTAGTAATCACCAATACATTTAAAGCTGAGTAAGCTGTATTTTCACAAGATTTGTGTAGATTAATTTGTATGTTTTTATATTTATGAAGAGAATGTTAATGTGTATTAATGTTGTAATTGTACCTCATAGTCTTGACATTTTTGGCTGATGTTCTGATGTTTCTCCTCCAGCTCACAGAGCTGCTGTTGAAGCTACACTGAGCTCCTTCTGGACCTCCGCCTCCCGGGTTTCCACCGCCCACACACGTTTAGTCAGGACTCGGATCACCTCGTTTCTCTTCTGGAGCTCATCTGCACCAACGACAAAGAAATCACTGTCAGACACTGGAGATAAAAAAAACACAGGAAATGAGTTAACTGCAACAAACACTGAGTGATTGTTTTAGACATTTTTTCAAGCATACATGCCAAATATTATTTGGTCTCAGCTTTCCAAATGTGTGCAGCTTCTTTTTGTTAAATATTATGTTTAATTTAAGATCTGTGGTTTCTGGATTATCAGTCTATATATATACACTACTATATATATATATATATATATATATATATATATATATATATATATATATAGTGGTTTGTGTATTTCTGTGTTTTAACTACTTTAAATTTTACTGCTGCTGTAACAAAATCAATCAAGTACATTAATCTAACTGATTAATCTATTCATCATTGCAGTTCTAAGGAGAACTGGATCCATATCAAATGGATGGATCAGTGGACAGAGCTGGTGCCCCATGTATGGAGGCTGTGTCCTCGCCGCAGCGGCTGTGGGTTCGATTCCTGCCTCAGCCCTTTGCTGCATGTCATCCCCTCTCTCTCCCCTTTTACGCTTAAACTGTCCTATGGAATAAAGGCATAAAAAGCCCAAAAAATAATCTTTAAAAAAAAGAAAAAGATATCCTTTCCGTGTCCTCACCGTCCAAACGGGCGCACCTCTGCTCCAGGCTGAGCACCCGCTGGCGGTCTTGTTCCCAGGCGTGCAGCTGCTTGTGATGGGAGGCGGCCATGGCGTTCAGCTCTCGCTCCCGGTCCTTCAGCTCAGCCATCAGCAGCTGCAGTTCCCTCCTCTGTCTCTGGATGGTGGAGCCGCTCGGGTCGCTCACGGGAAACTTTTTGCAGAGAAAGAGACAAACATATAAAGTCATTGTCACCAAATTAGAAATAGATCTAAAACAATCAGTTAATTGATTAATAACTGATGTAAAAAAATATATAATAAAAATGGTTCCAGCTACTAAATTGGAACTATTTGCTCATTTTTTTTGTTGTTTTATTAACCATCAAATCATTTTGGATTTGCAACTGTTGTGTGACAGAACAAGCAACCTCATAGTGTCAAATATACTTTATTGATCTCAAATAGGGAGATTATTTTGTTAAAGCAGCAGAGCAAAGTAAAAACACAGTAATACACATATCACACCAGAGAGAGAGAAAACTCTATATATAAAGAAAATAAAAAATAAACCTTACCATAGTCTGTAAGTTTGTTGATTTTTAAAAAACTATTTAACTATTAAATTAATCGCCTATAAAGTTGATAAACCATTAATCAGTGAAAGTATTTTTTACGAAACAAAGTCAAAATTATCCGATTTCAGCTCTTTAAATTTGAATGTTTTCTAGTTTATTTAATCCTATATGACAGTAAACTGAATATCTGCTGGATTTTGGACAATTAAGGATATCATCTTTTGAAAACACTATCAGACAATTTTTACCATTTTCTAAAAAATTAAAAACCAAAGAAATCATTGATTAATTGAGAAAATCACAATGGACATTTTTCACTTATTTCTGACATTTTACAGACCAAACTGTTAATGGATTTTTTTTTTTTTAATTTAAATCAGCAGGCTAATCAATAAGGGAAATATTCATCTTTTGCGCTTTTCACTGGCGACATAAGCAACACTGCTTGGCCAAAACAATGCAAACTATAAACTGTAAACTATGTAAATAGTGATACATGACATATTTTATATGAATTAACACAGAGTTCTGTACAAATGTTTAAATGTATGTTCTTGTGCACAAACGAAGAAAATGATTTTGTATCTTACATTATGCAATTTCACTGTAAATAGAGCATCTTTCAATAAACAAATCTTGACAAAAAAATCTCCTATAGATCAAATAATCAATCAATTGATGCTGTTTCAACTCATCCGTGGCTGCAATGATTGGAGAAATGAGATGGATATTTCTTAATTGATTGCACTATTTTATTCTCTCAGGTGTCAGCTATATTAACTATAATACACAAGCAAAATTCTAAATAATGAGTCTGGTGGTCCTGAGCTGGGGTTAAGTTTGATCTCACCTCGGCGTCCTGTGAGCTGGGGGGACAGAGGGACTCTGCGGGGACAGGAGGTGTATTTCTGGCCCATTGTTTTGCTGTGCTGTCCATCTTGAAGCTGGTTAGGACAGAAGGCTGGCTGGCGTCCAGTGAAGCGCCCCCATTTCTCTGAAAAAGTGTCATATATACATATCATAATCACACAATATGAATACGTTTATCTCATAATGATTTATATGATGGATTAATGAGTTGAAAACCTTATTTTGTGAAAAAATAGTCATGTATTTTCCAGAACAGGTTAGTCTGATATTCAGGAGATTAAGAGCAAAATGTTTTTCACATATAGAGAAAAATGGTGAGTTCTGAACTGATCTCTGCAAAAACACTGTACTGATGTCATGTAAACTGATGAGGGTTGGTATGGAGATAGATTTGTCTTAATATTATTTGTGGGATGGTTGGATAATGTGTGTGTTGATGCATAATCTGTAAACACAGAGCACCTAACACAAATACAAAAAAAGACTTCTAAACAAAACTATTTTTAAAATATAGGACGGATCTACAAACACACTAACACATCCTGCAAAAAGATGCTTGAGTATATTTAATCAATTTACAAATAAATTAAAAGCATTTGTGAATATATTTCTAATAATTACACATTTCAGATATTTGTGAATCTCAACTGTAGACCTGCAGATTTGGATTTTATGCACATTTAATTTATTTTATTTTATTTTTGCATATTTGCAGATATATTTTATATTGGAAATATGTTTATTTTAATTTTACAAAAGGTATTTTCTAATTTAAATATTACAAATTTCCACACAAATTGCTCACGCACACACAAAAACACGTACACGTTTGACACAAAAATATAAAATCAGTCAATCATATCACTGAATTTAACGAAAAGTCACTGACCTTTTTAACTGGAGTGCTGTGCCAGAGCTCAGCTGAAGTATCTGAAAGTCAAAGCGGACGTTTGATAGTTGAAAATGTCCTTTTTTTATCTTTTATAGTTAAAACAAGCAATTTTACTGGTGCTGCTGTTTGATGTTTACCGTTTGACCGGGGGAAACAGGCTGAGGCTCGTCCATTTAAAGGGGACAGTCTTTTTCCTTCGTCCATCACATCATACCTAATATTACTGGTATGACACCCAACTCCGTGTTTTGTCTCCCTGTGTTATGTTACCTTCATTTTTGTTGTTTTTCGTTTGCTGTGGACACCTTCTGGGGGACATGCCCGCGTCGGACAGCTAACTTATTAGTTTGAAATGCTAACGCTAGCGTCTTTGCGAGTAACTTTTAAAGTTGACTGAAACGCGGCAAAACAAAAATAAACAACTCGAGCGTTTTTGTAGTGAAAGTATTCGCTCCAGAACGAATTAAAATACGGTCGGCGGACGGTTAAAGTTTCTCTAAAACGCTGAAATGTCTCGCTAGCTAACGTTAGCTTCTGGGACAGACTAACTTTTGAATGTAAATGAGCGAAGAAGGAAAAACAAGGACCGGACCGTGACGTCACGCCAACCGATTTCACGCAGTTAACAAAAAAGAAAAGCATTTTATTCAATTCACACATTAAACATATATAATCAAAAGTATTATACATGTCACTAATACTTCTAGTTTAGTTGCATGAACGTCAAATTAATAAGCTAAATTAATTTCTTATTTCCGCACGACTCGACTTAACCTTGAAATACTAACCCAGACGGAAACACGGTGCAGTCAAAAAAGGTACAGATTATTTTTTTCTCCCTTGATTTACTCAAAACGTTAAATTTAAGCCTTTATTTAAGTCAAATAAAATTCTGTTGAAAGTTTGTGGGTTCCTCCTCTGGGAATGAACAAGCTCTATTTTTATTTATTTATCTATTTTTGACACTCTAGTTCTGTATTTATCCTTAAAGGTTTTTGTTTTAATCAAATGTGATGTTAAAAATAGTAGCGATTCTTAGTCATTGGTAGAGTCAATAAAATATTTTACAACTGCTATTACTGAACATGTAAAAATAGCTATATTTGATCCTTTTTAATGCACTCAGGCACCTTATTTATTATATTATAATAATAATATACCAAAAATAGTGGGAAAATGTCCATAAAACTATATTTATAAGTATATAATGTTATATTTAAAATCAGATTAAGGAAAAAATATCTAAACATATAATTTTCAGCATTTCAGCGTTGGTCATTACCTTGTTAGTTTGGGATTTTATTTTGTTTATTATTATGATGATGATTATTATTATTATTATTGTCATTATTATAATTAGTAGTATTATTATTATAATAAATAGTAGTAGCAGTAATGCTCATTTTCAGGTAATCTTCCTGTCCCCATTTGGCATATGGAGAAAATTCATGCTATTTCCACTGGGTGCACTATCACAATAAATTTTCTTGCATATTATTAAAATATACCAGGCTATGATGACAAAAAAATCTACTTTGCATTGTAGTATATTGTACATATAGATTTTTTCCATCTTAAAACAGCACTGGCACCTCGCGGCACCTCCTGGCAAGCAGTGGCACAAGCACTGGCACCTCCCGGCACCTCCGTCAAACCGCGGCACAAGCACTGGCACCTCCTGGCACCTCCGCCAAACCGCGGCACAAGCACTGGCACCTCGCGGCACCTCCTGGCAAGCAGTGGCACACGCACTGGCACCTCCCGGCACCTCGTGGCAATCAGTGGCACAAGCACTGGCACCTCCTGACACCTCCTGGCACCTCCCGGCATGTCTCGGCAACCAGTGGCATCTGCTGCGACTGCTAGCGGCATCTAGCTGCGGCATCTGGGGGTGCCACACGAGGTGCCACAGTTAGGTGCCGCTGCCGCAAATTGAGCCAGCCCCTGCTGAATATTTTAAAGTGCGACTATGGAAAGTGCACTTTGCAATATTAAAGCAGGCCCTAATACCACGTTTCATAATTAATATGGAAAGTATAAAGGGTAAATAATGTGGCAAAATGCTTAAAAAAAGAAGAGCTTTTTGATTAAAAAAAAAACCCTAGTAATGATATTGTTGATATAGGAAGCAGAGCCCTTTAAGAGCCCTTTATTGTTTATTCTAGCGCACTAATAGTAAGTCGTCGGTGCTGTGTGCGCTCCCTCCGGGCAGCAGGGGGCGCTGCGGCGCGTCAGCGCTGCGTCTCGGCCACCTCAGCAGAGTAAAACAAGAGGCGCTACTAGGCGTGCTGCTCAAAGTACGCCAACTAACCCTGATTCAACAAGAATGATTTTCTAGAAGTCAAACTAACACCAATAATGCCAGCGGATTTACCGAGCAGACATCAGATTTAAGAGTATATTTCGCGGGGTACGTAACTCGACGTTTCTTCCGTCTTCCTTCAGTTTTATTCAGCAGCAGCTCGCTCAGTTAGCGGTGCGCTAGCTCGTTAGCATGCTAAGCTAAAGCCCCACTAAACTGGAGCCGACGGTGACAGCTGACCGTACCTGATGAATGAAAACACTTTTACCAAAAACAGAGATGTGTTTAACAGCGAGGTGCAGTTTGTCTCAACAGTGTCAGTGTCCAGGGTGGCCGTGGTGTTTAAATTATAGACGTTATTGGAAGAATTGTAGCCTAGCGGTCTTATTTAGGAGAACAGCCGCATGTGTTAGCCCGCTAAAGCTACTGCTGACTTCTCCGAGGATATCAAGCCAACTGATAATGACTCTGCTGCTGCTGCTGTGCGATAAATTAACCCCTAGTGGGAGAGATACGTGATTTATTTCAGCTCATATCAGTCGCTGCCATGGTATAATGTAGCTAGCTGCTGCTCGTGTAACTGATATCTCTCTATATATATCCATATGTGCATATTTTGTAATCAAAATTTGAAATACAACTCCTTACTATAGCTGTCAGATGAACAAATCGCAGTAAATAGTATAATATATCCCTCAGAAATGTCGAGGTGTAGAAGTATGAATTAGCATAAAATCTTGATACTCATTTAAATTCAAATATCTTAGCTTTATTGGCTAATAAATCCTATTTTAAGTTGCTCTCAGTGTGTATACACACAGAACAATTATCAAGAAGATAGAAAAAGACATACAGGTAAAAACAAGATGAACAAAGCTGAAAAAAATAATCACAATCACCTTTATTTGGTTGTCCATGTAGTATAAGGATATAAATAAATACAGAAGAGTACAGAAAGTAACAGCTTAGTTTATAGAGGCACATAAACTAAAATAAGAATTGAGTAGAAACAGAAACTATATAAGAAAATTTGGAGACAAAATGACATGATGAGGGAGTGTACTTTATTTATCAGAGTAGTGGTGAGGGAATCACCAAAGGCCTGATGATAAGATACTATCAAGATACTTAAATCATGATATAATATTATTGTGATTTTAAATATGTTTCGATATGCAGTATTGTGATAACATGTATTGCGTTTTAATACCCTTTTTAATCTGCAAATTATGTTCCCAAAGGAAAAGTTTGTTGTTATTTATGAGAGGTTATAATTTTCAAGTTCAATTTACTTCAGATATTTTTATTAAAGTGAATTGTATCTAACGTACTCAAGAGACTGAAAAAAGCAATTTATTTATACTATCCCCTAGGCTACTAAAATTTAATTTGTATTTCTAACATTACAATTATTATAACAAAAAAAGATATTTGGCGTCCAAGTATTGCTACTATATTGCTACATAAAATAAATCGCTATGATATCTATATCTATATATCTCTCTAAATATCTGTTTTTTTTATAGATATATATTTACATTAATTTTTTGTAATTTTTTTTGTCTTTTTCCAGATAATTAGTGATGGCTACTACTGAGATGGAATCTGGTTCTTTGGAAAGCAAATCAGAACAAGGGACAGTCGACTCTGATTCAAAGTACCCACTGAAAGTACTTTACTGTGGAGGTATAGTATATAACAATAAATGTAACTGTATATACAATTACTACTGTTTTACAGCCTGTTAACATCTCTGTATATATGTGTTTATTACTGTTATTATGCATTCATTCATTAAGTACTCGTGAGTCACGAGTATTTCTTTGTAATTCTTGCATTTGAAATGAAATGATGTCAAACATTACTCAGTTCAGCGTCTTTATATGATGTATGTTGTGGCCTTTTCAGAATGTGAAAATGTGATATTTTTTGTTTTGTTTTTTTTGCAGTGTGCTCTCTGCCTACTGAGGTAAGTCATAATAACCAAGCAAAAAAAAACACATTCTTTTGTTCACTGAAACATTTGAGATACCAGAATCAGATTTATTGCCCAAGTATGTGCACACACACGCAAGGAATTTGGTTTCCGTTTTAAGTTGCTCTCATTGTACTTACACACAATTCAGGAAAATTTCCTGGCAAAGATAGAAATATAACAGCTGTTCATTAACCCTTTGAAATCTGAGAAAATTTGGTTTGATTTCTTCCAAAAACATAGGGAGAAGGCAACAAGCAACCAGACATGGCTCCAAAGTTAGTGAAAAATTAATTAAAAAGCTACAAGAAAGTTACGTGAAAATAAGCAAAAGAATATTAAATAAATTAAAAGTAAAAATAAAACAACTATACAATTATTGCTGTTAGAAATATAGCTTTGGGGACATTTTCCCTATTTTTTTTTTATATTTTTTTCTTATAATTCTCACTCTTTTTAAAACTATTTTTAGGTAAGTTTCTTGTTTCTTATTTTTTGCAGTTTGTGTGACATTTCTCGCCATTGCCTTTTCCCCAATCTTGAAAGAAATTAAACCAATGCACTCGGGTGTCTGAGGGTCAGATAGCTTGTAAAAGGCATCTGAACGCTGCACAAGAAAACTGATGATGATCCAGGTTTTAAAGGGTTAAACAAGGGCAACAAAGCTAAAATATAATATAAAACAAGCAGACGTATAACTGAATACACATAAATATACTATATACATGAATTATATACATGCAGACAGTGTCTATACACACTTCAAACTGTGTATTTTTAACTGAATCTCGGCCGTTGTGTTGCAGTACTGTGAGTACATGCCTGAGCCTGCCAAATGTAGGCATTGGCTCGAGAAGAACTTTCCAGATGTCTTTGCCAGGATGACTGTAGGTGAGTCTTTTAAGAGTTTAACAGGATATACATTTTTCTTCAATTTCTCCAAAACCTGCATGCTCTTAACATGCATGACTTAAGAGTAGAGCACATTTATATATTTAAGTATAACTACACCAGAATAAGTAGTGTTGTTTATTGTTTTTTTAAGATGTAGCACAGCTCATAGTTATGATCTTAAAGGCCGCACTGTATTAAAACATCTAATGGAAGTGGAATAAACTGGGAATACCTGCATTTCTTAGGTCATTAAATTCACTAATGTTCAGAATTGAATTTAGCGCTGACTTAACTGCTTTGCATTTTGCTTTAAATGTTATATTTTCCTTAATTTTCATGCATCATACACTATTTTTAGCCTTATTTTTATTAATAATGTCAATGGGTTTTACTTGTTTATTTATTTTTTCCATCTTATGTTAATAATTCTATGGATTCAATTTTTATCCTTATTTTATCTTATTTTTTTACCAGTATTATCAAGTGAGTTTTATACATGTGAAGATGCATTTTATACTTTTGATTCTGATCTTATTTTATTTTTACATGCATGTTTTAGTAAGTCTTTCTGTCTTTTATGTGAAGCACTTGGAACATGTAATTCTTTTCATGTGAAGCTCTCTGCCCTTAAAATATCTAAAAGGTTGGAAAAATCATCTTATTCCACATTTTCTTCTGGTATCATTTTAAAAATTTAATCCCAACAGTCCATGTTTGATGTCATCAAATCTAAATTTCCATGATAGACATATTTTCCTAAAATTCACCCAGACGTATTTGGTATTTTTGTAAATTGTCAGCTGTGGTTTGATCGATGTGTGGATGTGCCTGTAAAAAAAAAAAATCTCCCTTTTGAATATAAACAAAATAAAAGTGAGATTCTCTGTCAAATGCCATGTTTTTTTAATTTTTCCGTAGATAAACAGATGTACACAGTTATGACCTGACAGTACAAGGTCTACTAACGGGTTTCTAGAGTGAGAAACGACAAAAAAAATAATCAAACTTAAAGCAAAAAAACCCCTAAATATTGTGGACACGCAGGTCAGCAGCCAGGCTGGTCTGTTACCACAAAGAGATGGACGTCATCCAAAAGTTAAGAAGCTTTTGTTGCAGGATTGGTTTTAATATTTTCTCCTTGTTTTCATGAATTATTGGCCCGGCAGCGAATGCGCCCAAGCAGGAGTCCGGCACTGGAGAAGCTCCTCCTGCAGGCGAGGAGGAGGAGAAAAAGAAACAGAAGAGAGGTCGGTTTTTATTGTTTTTAGTTTTCTTGTTTTTATGGTTCACTCGTTGCAAAAGTTAACATACTTTATAGTTTTTGTCTTTAGACATTTAGTTTTGTGTCCTTTTTGAGTTTGGTTTGTATTTTTGTATATGTCGTCTGTCTGTGATAATAAGCCTAGACACTCTTGAATAATACGTTTTAATCTCAAGAGGTTTTCCTTGGTTAAATAAAGATTAAATTAAAAAAATGTATAAAATGTTAAAGGAATTAACAAATTAATAAAATCACCTCTATTAAGCTCATTATATAAGATATTTTATACATTTAAAGATTGTTTTTAGGTGTCAAAGCAAAAGAGTTTTTGTGCCTTGTTTGAGTTTTATTTCTTAAAGGGTAAATTTTGGTATTTTATACCTTGGACTCTGTTTTTGTGTCTAAGTGACTTGTGGGAACAGGCTTAGAAATTAATTTCTTTTTTGCCCATCTGTTACTAGTGTAACAGGATAGTGTATCAAAATCTACTAGCACTCAATGGGTAAACATTAATTTGGTTGGTGAGTGAAGCAGCTCCAGCAGCCACTTGCATATTTTTATTGCAGTATTTGTCTGGTAGCTGGTGCTAATTTCCAAATAATTTCTAAAATTGGTCCAGTGTTGAGCCAGACTGCTACCGCTGCTAAACAGGCTGCAATGTAACGTCTCAGGGCACGTTTTTACAGTCAGTGTACGTCCGCTTAAAGTGTCATATTGATATTCAAAGTGTCTGACAACATTATGGAAATGAATTAGATTGATTTTGTTTAACCAGAAACAGCCCTTAAATTGTCATCGCCAAACCCACAAAACTAAAAATCTAAGAAACTGTTTTGTTTTTGTCTCTGTTGGAAATTCAGGCTTTATTCACTCAGATGTGAAGATAAATGTGCTAAAAGGACTGTTTATTTAAACAGAGTCTCGCTGGTTTGACGATATCTTTTTCTGGTCAAACAAAAACGATCTTACTCTTAAACAAAAAGGTCTTTCTGTAGAAATCCTACTCCACGATGCAAAAACAAGCACTTTAGTAGATGTATTTTGGCAATGTGATTGTAGCAAATTCACACTATAACAGGCTCTCTGCCTTACTTTTTCATTTTTTTATTTTCAAGGTGGAAGAGGCCAGATCAAACAGAAAAAGAAGACCGTGCCTCAGAAAGTCACGATAGCAAAAATCCCAAGAGCCAAGAAAAAATACGTCACACGGGTGTGTGGCCTGGCAACATTTGGTAAGGGCCTTTTTTTCTTTATTTTTTATTATTCTCATTGTTTCTTTTAATTCTCTTCATGTAATATATTCTGCGTTCACTCTTGCAGACATCGAACTTAGAGAGGCTCAGCGATTCTTTGCCCAGAAATTCTCTTGTGGTGCCTCCGTTACAGCAGAGGATGAAATAATCATTCAGGGAGATTTTACAGATGACATAATTGACGCCATTCAAGAGAAGTGGCCTGAGGTGAGCTGTCTGAAATCTGTAGATAAATATGTGTCTTTAGTGATTATACTTTCATTTGTTTACATGCCAGTTTGCTCTCTTCTCTTCTCTCTGCATGAGGCAGAACTTGCTTTTAATTAGTAATTTCGCACTGAGTTTGAACTTCTCTGCAGCTTCACAGTGATGTTAAAAAATGTAAGATAGCTGGCAGGAGGAGAGGAGGGATTTGGATGGATTACTGAGAAGAAAGTGTCTCAAAAATCTGTGTTTCTTGGAACAGTTTTAAAAGAAAAAAAGATGGATTTCAGGACAGATGAAACTGAGCAGGCTGAAAGAAAGCCACACAAATAAATAGATGTCGCTGTACCTGAATTTATCTCAAATATTGTCTGTATAAATCTAAATAAAATCTACGGACAGTTATGGAGTGCTTTTTTAAATGTCCCAGACAGTTCTTCCTTTAACAGGATATTATAATAAGGGACTACTTTCAGCGACATTTGGTGCTCTGTTTGTGGCAGCAGGATGGTAATATATGGGATTAAGTCAAAATAAACTGCAGCGTGTGTGTGTGTGTTTGTGTGTGTTTATGGAAATGTATGATGATGTCACCCGGAGCAACAGTTTTGTAGCTCGTTAAAGTTTTTATTAGTTTTTCGGTGGAGCTCTATGGCTCAGATGAACACGTGACATCAGGCTTTGATATAAACACACACACACAGTACGTCTTTTGTTAACGATAAGGAAAACTTACATCACCAGAGTTATGCTTTTTAACATCTGTGTGTGTGTGTGTGTGTGTGTGTGTGTGTGTGTGTGTGTGTGTCTTTGTTGCAGGTGGATGACGACAGCATCGATGATCTGGGTGAAGTCAAGAAGTGAAGACCAAATATGCACTTTTACTGAAATGGATGTGACCTGTAACAACGACAACCTGGCCAAATGTACACATTAAGTCATTTTATACCTATTTTATTTACTGTTCATAAAAAGCTGCGGACATGGCCACTCACTTGGCATCTTTTTTTTTTTTCTTTTTTTTTAGTTAATAGCTGCTTTCTCTCGTTTGCCAAAGGTGTGGTATGACGTGAATCCCTCCCAAATGTTCTTCACTCAAAGCAAAACTGTAGGCTAATAAATTTCAGTCTCCTTCGCCTGTACGCTCTTCTTTCCACGTTTGTTTTCTGTGTGTGTTTTTCAGAAACATGAAGGAGGATTGCTGCTTTATCTGAGTCACATTAACCCTTTGAAACCTGGAGCAACATCACTTTTCTTGTGCTGCTTTCAGACAACCTTCACAGGTATTTGACCTTTGAATTCTGAACAAATTGGTTTGATTTCTTTAAAAAACATGGGTAAAAAGACAATGAGCAATTTGGTAAGAAATTAGTAGACTTATATATTAATAATTATTATTATTATTAACAGTAGTACAGATTTATGTTTTTCTTTTTTAACAGAAATATTCCCCTTTACCACCCCCCCCCCCCGCTCATAAGAGCAAAGTAATGATAAATAAATAAAAATGATTGAAAAAACTACAGAAATATAAAGTAATTGTGCAACTAATACAAAAATTAAAATAAATTAATAAAGGTAATAATATAAATTTTAAAAATGCAAATTTGGAGTTAAGAAGTTTTAAGGAGGGTGAGCAATTTTTCCTTCAGAGTAGATCTCAGATTTAAAAAAAAATGAGGGAAAAATGTTGGAGAAAAAGAAAAAAACTACATATAATTTTCATAATTATTAAATATTTAAAAATTATTTAAATTATTTTTAAGCACTTTTACAGGTCATGTCCTTGTTCTTTCTTAAACATATTTTCAGGTCATTTTTTGTACTTTTTATATTTTATTTTTTGCCAATTTTTTTAGTCATTCCTTCCAATGTTGCAGGAACTCGAGCCAGTTTTCAAAGGGTTAATGGCCGCAGGCTGCTTGTTTTTCATCCGTCCCCTTGAGTAAACCTCCTTCCCTGCATAATAGTTTTATAATGAAGCCGCCGTCCCCAGACAGATAACATTTACAGTTGTTTCCCTGCTCCTCTGCGTCAATAGCACTTCCCCAAAGATAACGCATCGTGCACAGGTGTTTGCTCCACTTGCGAATTAGCATGTTTATCTGTGAATCGTTTGCATGAACGCAAACATGCGTCTCGCCCAAAGTATGCACTCGGTGCAGCATATCTGTGTTGACTCTGTGTCGAGCAGCAGCTTCACCGACACCTAAAAAAAAAGATGAATCTCACCACTGCAGACAAGTGCTGCGCCTTCGAGTCGCCCATCCTGGATCAAGTTTTGCCTCCGATTCTGGTCTTGGAGTTCATGTTTGGGCTTATGGGGAACTTTGTCGCTTTGTGGATGTTCATCTTTCACATGGACACATGGAAGCCCAACGCGGTGTACCTGACTCACCTGGCTGTCGCAGACTCCATCGTGCTGTTCTGCCTTCCTTTCAGGGCCGACTACTACCGGCGTGGGAAAAACTGGCTGTACGGCGACGCTTTGTGTCGCATCTTGCTCTTTCTGCTCGCAGCAAACCGTGCAGCCGGGATCTTCTTCCTCACCGCGGTGGCTGTGGACCGATACTTCAAGATCGTCCACCCAAGGAACCGGATCAACCAGATGGGCCTCGGCTACGCTCTCTGGGTCTCCCTCGGCCTCTGGGGTTTGATCTTTCTCGCCACCGGCTACCTTCTCGCCAACGAGCACTTCTTCTACAACGGCAACCGAACCCAATGCGAGAGTTTCAACATCTGCATGGGCTTCAGTCCGCTCTCCACCTGGCACAACACCTTTTACGTCACCCAGTTCTTCCTGCCGACCTCAATCGTCGCCTTCTGCACCATCCGAATCACGTGGCAGCTGAGGATCCGAACCGTGGACAAGAAGGGGAAAATCAAGCGGGCCGTGCAGTTTGTCATGGCCGTGGCCTTGATCTTCATCACCTGCTTCTTCCCCAGCACCATATCTCGCATCGCCGTGTGGATCCTCAAAGCGTGGTACGACGAGTGCAAGTACTTCCAGGAGGCCAACCTGGCGTTCTACACGTCGGTGTGTTTCACCTACTTCAACAGCGTCCTCAACCCCGTCGTGTATTATTTCTCGAGTCCGGCCTTCAGCGGCACCTTCAAAAAGCTCCTGAATAAATTGCTGAGGAGGAGCGATGACGAAGAACAGAAGGAGCCGGCTGAGAGCGGCGTTTCCACCGTCGATGGTAGAAAGGTTTGAAGCCAGCTGATGTTTGTGTTGTTTAATAAACTCTGATGAATCCATAATGTTAAAGGCCCGGCTACTGAGAGATTACCATTATTTTTATGATTATAATATTTATAGAATTTGAGGACATTAGGGGGTCAAGGATGATATTTCCACGATTGGGATGCATAATAATATTAGTATGTAATGGCTATCGGCCGATATTGGCTTTAAAATTAAATATTGCTTATTTATTGCATGCTTATTTCTACTGATATATATTTTTATTTAATTTTCATTTGCATAATGTACAAAACATCAACCCTAATATAATTAAGCAAAGTATTTTTCTTATTTTGCACCATTAATGAATATTACAAACCCTGAAAAACACTGTATTTCATATCTACATCTTCTGGGGGGCCATGAAGATAAGAGTATGCATAATGTGATTTAATTCTGCTACACTTGACGATCAGCAGATTTAGCTGGAAAAAAAGTGGACATGTTGAGATTGAGGTTAACAGCTAAATGATTCGTTTTATCTCTAGCTTCTGTCGCCAGTGAAGGGAGGGCAGATCAGCCCTGAAGTCCCTGTCTGTCCCTCATAAATAAATACCGAAAATAAAAAAAATAATAAATATATATTTTAGTATATCAAATATTGCCATATATATATATATATATATATATATATATATATATATATATATATATATATATATATATAAGAGTTAATAAATATTTTACTATATCAAATATTGGCAAAAATATATACACCCACACATTTTTTAACCTCCCAGATAAGTTAGGAATTGTGATGAGAAAATGGTTAGTAGTTAATTATTATAATTGAGAAGATTTTTAAAAATGCTATTATTAAAATGTTTTGACCAGAGTTGGAGGAAATAATGTATGTATTCTTGTTAACAGTGGACAGTGGTGGAATGTAACTATTTATTCAAGTACAAGTATCAATCTAGATTATATATATATATATATATATATATATATATATATATATATATATACACACACACACACACACACACACACATATTTAGACTCTATATATCCTGTGTTAAGTGTCTGCAGAAGGGTAGTGAGTATGCAGGTAACTTCAACTAATGTTATAAAAGCAGTTTAATTTGTCTGATGTCACAATGAGTGCATAATATTTTGCACATATTTGTATCCTGTTACTTTTTGGTAATAACTAAATTAAACAATAGAAAATAAATAAATAAACACACAAAATCACATATTACTGTTTGTACCATTGAGGGTACTTTTGTATGTTCTTTAAGATAGATTTGTCTCAATAGTCTGTGTTTTAATTTGTTATATGCATATATATATATATATATATATATATATATATATATATATATATATATATATATATATATATAGTTGTATAACATCTTTCATACATAAAATGCATCTCAAAATGCTTAAATGCTTTAAAACCTAACAATATATATATGTGTGTGTGTTCATGTGTATTTAAAATAAAATCATCAAATCATCACACAGCACATAAAGAAAAATGAATAAAATAAAAAAAGTTATGCACCACATGGATACCACAGATTACACACCGACACACACAGACATCGGTCTTTTCACACAAATAATATTGAGACAAACCTGTCTCAGTATTGGTGTATTTGTAGATTTGTTTCACATTGCAAAATGTAAGCTATTTTGAGTGAATAATAATAATAATAATAATAAAATAAATAATAATATGGTGTAATACTAAAATTTAAAACCTAACAATAAATAGAAATATATATTTATAAAAAGAGAAAAGTAAATAGTCATTGATCACATGGATACCACAGATTACACATGGACTGTCTATCTGTTCACAATATTGAGACAAATCAATGTCCATAGTGTTCAAAAAAATCAAAACAAAAACAATTAAAGAGCCAATCAAAAAGCCAATAAAACTGTGAAAACATTTGAAGTTAAGATTTCCGAGCTTTCCACGCGCTCCCTGAAGGCAGCGATAGTTGCCCGGGTGACGTCACTCCTGGGCTGGGCTGAGAAGCGGAGAGCGGCGGCTGAAAAAACATGTAACGGGGCGAAGACACGGCAGCACCCACCCACGGCATCCTTCACCGAGACTCAATTCACCGACAGAGACCGAAGTAAGCCTCCGCGACAACTTTCCACACACCTGTCTGCCTTTTATTCACCTTTAACACCGTCTGTTTTGGGGCGTTGTTTTATGCTAATCTGAAGCTAGCTAGCTGTTGGAGCGCATTCCAACGGTGCGCGAGACACCAGACGTGACATCAACTTTAACCACTTTTTTATTAAAACACGTTTAATTAAAATAAGATGAAAATTTGAGATTATTTTTTAAAAAGAGAGAGTCAACACCCACTAAGTTTCTAGCTCCGGGGATGCAGCAAGTGGAGCCCAGCCCAGACACAAACAACACGGGCCAGTCACCGTGTAACAATGCAGCAGCAGTGATTTATTACACATTTAACGGTTGATATGTGGTCGTGAAAGGCTGAAAATAAAGCAGTGAGAGGCTGAAGTGTTGGCAGACACAGTGAAGGAGACACTGGATGGGTTTGACAGCTCTAGGTGTGCTTGTTGTTTTGGTGTGGGAGCACCGGTTGGGCGGGGGGAGCAGCAGTGTTGAGGTAATGTTACAGCAGGAGGCTCATGTTACCTGCTCATTGTGTTGGATTGAAACACCTTTTTTGCCCATTCTGTGCTACCATTAACAGTAAAAAAAAATATGCACCAAGGCAATTCAGATATTTTACTTATGTGAATAGTACCACCTTGAAAATATACTCCACCAAAAGTAAAAGTCTTGCATTGAAAACCTTACTTAAGTTTTATGTTTTAATGTTTTCTAGACGCACGATTTGATAAAAACAAGTAGATAATAACAAAAATAACAAGAATTGTGCAGGAGGGGCTTATAGCAAAAACCTCCCCTGTTGAATTTACAATCTTTTCAAATCCAACCTAAACATGACAATATAACAAATAATAATAATAATAATAATAATAATAATAATAATAATAATATAATAATAATTATAATGATAAAAATTATAAACAGCATTATTTGTATAGCACCTTTCATACAAGAAATGCAGCTCAGTGTGCTTTACAATAAAGAAATTACATGCACCAAGTGCTTCACGTCAAAACACATAGAAGACAAAACACATAATAAAACCTGCATGTAAAAAATAAATAATATTTTTTTTAGCAAATAAGACTTTAGAAAAACAAGTAGATAATAAAAGCTGCAAGCAGTGATGAAAGGGCAACTAATTATTATTTATTAAACTTTCCAGAATTACATTAAAATTAAAAGCTCCATCTTAAACAAACTTCAGGTGAATTTCTAGGAATTAAGGATGTTTTAAGTATTTTCATCAAAGATGTTTCTAGGATTTCAGGACATTTATTAGTATTTAAGGAGGTTTTGGACATTTATTGAATTTTAGGACATTTCTGGGATTTCAGGATATTTGTGGGATTTTAGGATGTCTGTTGAATTTTAGGACTTTTCTAGGATTTTAGGACATTTCTAAGAATGAAAGACATTTCTGGGTTTTTTTTGGACATTTATGGAATTTTGGGACATTTATTGAATTTGTGGACATTTCTAGGAATTAAGGATGTTTCTAGGATTTACAGACATTTGGATTTGAAGACATTTCTTGGATTTGAGGACATTTCTAGGATTTTGTGACATTTGAGGCTCAGCTAGGGCCTCGGTTGTTTGCAGCGTGGCTGTCCTGTGAGAGTTTCTTCAACAAGAACACTTCTTTCTTCAGTTTATCACAAACTTTCAACATCTGCACGTGGAGATATGTGATTTTACGGGACAGAAAGAGCATGAAAAATTGTAACTTGAAAAAGTTGTCAATGTAGTGCAGTAAAAAGTACAATATTTACCTCTGAGATAGTGAAGCAGATGTATAAAGTTGCATTAAATGGAAATAGTGAAGTACACATACCTCAAACATCAATACATCTCTGGTTCTGTTGCATTTTATTGATTTTTTTTAAAACTGTCCATTGTGAGTCAGACAGGGCTGTATCTGTGGAGTGCTTTTAAATGTAGAGCTGCTGAAACACGGCCTTTACTGTGTGAAACATAATAACTGTGTTGACCTAGTTGCATGCGGAGTGAATCATCTGCTTTATGAATAAAATGTCTGTGTGGTCACGCTGCTGCTGCCCAACACCTACAGGACAAAACCTGCAGTGAAAGGAAGGTTTTACAGTGGATATAAAAAAGGCCACACACCCTTATTATATTGCAGTAATTCAAAATGTAAAGACAGAAAAAGTAACAACAACATAAATGTCAGATTTGCTCCTTTTTTCATGTTGCAACAAGCAAAAATCCACTAAATATAAAAAGAAGTTGTTAATTATTTGTTAGTTAGTTGTTTATTACTTTTCATTTAGGGCCTCTATATGTGTTCAAAGTTAACTCATCACATTTAACCCTCTGAAACCTCAATTGACATCAGTTTTCTTGAGCTGCGTTCAGACGCCTTTCAAAAGTTTTTTGAGCAATTTGAAATAGAATCGAAAATATGGTGCAAAAGGTAATTTATTTGTTTGTTTTTTACTCTTTTTTTCCCCTTCGCTTATTTTCAGGTAATATTTTGTAACTTTCTTTTGCTAATTTTTTAGCAATGCCTTGTCAAGTTGCTCATAGCTGTTTCCCAATGTGTTAAGAGGAAACAATCAATGAAAGTGATTTTGATTAAAACCAGATTAAAGTCAGCTGTTGCTGTTGGACTGGTCTCTTTTGCATGTGGCCATCATCTCCTGTATGCTGCACTTTTATGGGGTTGGGTGGCGAGATGGAAAACCTTTCTTACAAAAGTGAACCTCCAAGTTGTCTTATGTTAAAAGACACATTCAGTCACCCAAAACCATGTGGAAAAAAATATTACACACACATTTGAGACTGAGAGTGAACTTTCCGATGACAGCAACAGAAACTTTATTATCTGCCAAAATGTTGTTTTCATGAACACTTTTTGTTATTTTGTTTTTCAGTTCCCTAAAATCACATTGGGACTTAGTGGGGTTGTGGGGAAGGCCTAGTCCCCCACCTTGATCAGGCCAGACTCCCCACGGGTCCCCCTCCTACCCGACCAATGGACAAACAAGGAGCCATGAGTACACCAGGCAAAGTCAGCGGGCTCAAACCGCCGAGCAAAATAGTCCGTCCCGCTGGGGTGCCATCAAAAACGTCTCCATCATCAGGTAAGAAATCATTTAAATGCTTATTTACTAGATATCTGTGGAAATATTAAGAGACATGCTGTGATTACTGTTGATGTGGGTTAATGTGGTGTTTTCAAGTTTTGAAATGTGCTTAAAACAGCTTGTAATGGTGGTCACATTACTTTCATAATAAATCCCAATTTGACTGGATAGTATGTTTTCTGGATAAAGAAATAAAATAAGTCAGAAAGTGCCTTTTTGCTACTGCACTTTTCAAAGGATGTTGCCTTGAAATCAAAAAATTAAAGTCATTGCACTAGACATAATTGCTATATTTTATATATGATTTGATGTGATGAAGTGAATAATCGGTATGCTGTATGTACTGTATATAAATGTGTAATTTAGGACAGCTGTAAAGTGCTGGAAAACCTTGAAAATAAGCTTTGAAACTGCTTAAAAAGTTCTTGAATTTGACTTCGGGGAAAAGTGTAGGAACCCTGGTTTAAGGCTCAATCAGAAGTTGCACCGCATTGTCTTTTTGTTAAAGCCTACAATTAACCAAAAACGAGAGCAGCTTGATCACTATAAGATTGGACAATGGGAAAAGAGCGCAAATGATGTCAGTCGATTTTCTGTTCTGAGTTGAAGTTTTTTTAGCTCGAGGCATACAGGGCACTCCTGCGAAAACCTGCGGCGCATGGAGTGGAAAAACGAGAGCTGCTCAGCGAGCAAAAAACCTCACTCTCATTGAAAACAACTAGAAAAAGCTGCCTCAGGCTGCTAAAAAACTCTGACTGTCAGGGCCTTAGGCTGCTCTGAACCCCAGCAGGGTGTCGATCTGATTACAAAGTCCATCCTTTAATCAGCAGGCAACTGTTGAAGTGTACTTCAGCGTAGACGTGGACCTGATCCTCTGATCTCTATGAGATAGGATCGCAGTTTTTTATACTAAACGAAATATAAACACAACACTTGTTTTTACTCCCATTTTCCACAATTTGAAATCAAAGATAGATTTGAGATCAAAGAGACTTTGTCCAACAAACAAAACACTTACTTTTCAAATTTTGTTCATAAATTTGTTAGAAGTTCTTGTTAGGGAGCACCACAAGAGTTGTCTTTTATTTTAATCAGCTCAAAGCACACCTGCGTAGTAATCATGCTGTTTAATCAGCATCTTGATATGACACACCTGTCAGCTGGATGGATTATCTTGTAGAAGAAGTACTTACTAACACCAGGAGCACATTTAATCTGAAAACAGTGCACACAGTTTTGCTATGGATTCTGGGCTGAACAACATGCTTTCAGGAGGCGGTGTGAAACAGTGTGAAAGGAGCTTTAAAGGTACATTTTCTCTCGGTGGGTGTGTCAGAGGTATTACCCAGTCAAAAGCAGAAATATAAATAAACGTCTAGAAGTCTTTCCCATCGTATGTACATTTTTCTATGTTTAATTCAAACTTACTTTAGCAATATTATATTTCCCAAACCTGAAAAAACCCTATTGAATTGAATTAAACCTGCCATATTAAAAGTCAGTGCCCTTGCAAAGCACAACAAGATGTTTAATCCTTACGGACTGTTTGGCATATTTTATGGGTTTTTTTCATTTTTCATTTTTTGATAATTTTGTTCATGCATAAATTTTGGCAGGATTCTGTATTTTTGTTTAATCAGTGAATTTACAGCTCAGCCTCTACAATAACTCTAAAATACACTGTGGAAACTAAATACTTACATTCAGTCAAAAAATGCTCCATTGAAACCCATTCAAACTGACATTTTTGATCCCACAGCCATCAGAGCAGAAAAACATGACTTGTGTTATTTCTGGGTGTCATTCTGGGCTTTTGACTCTGAATTTGTCATTTTGACTATTTTTCACCTGATGAGGTCATTTTAATCATATTTTGCATATGGAAAAAATACATGCTAATTCCACACGGTGACCTGTCACAATCAATGTTACTGCCAATCACTGACATATCCCAGACTGTGATAACTAATAAAAAAAAACAGACTACTCAGCATGTAGTTAAATGAAAATAATTCTTTTTTAGTTTTATTTTCATCTAAAAACATAGTGGCGTCATGACAAAAACCTGGCATTTAAAGGGTTAAAATTCTGAAAATTAATGAGTATTTGATATTTATGATTAGGACTGATGGTGATTTAAAAAATAACTAAATGAAAGCAGAAAATGATATTAATGTATAATCATTTTTATTTTGTGCACAGAGCGATACGAATGTGTGTAATATTAAAGCGGGCTCTGAAGGGTCAATGAAGCAAACTGTTCTTCTGTTTTCAGGTTCTTCAAAGCCGGTTCCTCCAGAGAAATCCCCCGGCAGCGTGACCTCCCCAACCCAGGATGGAGCTGCAGACTTCCAGGTCGGAGAGAGGGTCTGGGTCAACGGCAACAAGCCCGGCTACGTGCAGTTCGTCGGCGGCACGCAGTTTGCTCCGGGTCAGTGGGCGGGGATCGTGCTGGACGAGCCCATTGGGAAGAACGACGGGTCTGTGGCAGGGGTCCGGTACTTCCAGTGTGAGGATGGGAAGGGCATTTTCACGCGGCCTTCAAAACTGTCCAAGACTCCGCTCCCGGAGAAGGAAGCCAACGGGAGGCAGGGGAGTCCAGCACCAGCAGCAACAAGCGAGTCTGCAGCTGCTGGCAACACGGCCACCGGTAAAATCCTGCAAATACATCAGTGAAAACACGGATACTTGGTTTGTTTTTACAGTGAAGTAAAGGCGTTTTCCTGTGTTCAGCTCAAGGCACCGGCATAAAGACGGCACTCAACCGAATGCTCACATCCAGCGAGTCGGTGTCCAACGTCTCAGACACAGAATCCATGAAGAAGAAGAGAGAGCTCAGGCTCGGAGACCGTGTGCTGGTAAGTAGCACGACGTAAAAATCACTTATGATAAAAACTGTTTTCTTTTCTTAAAACAAGTGTTCCAAGTTAAAAACAAACTCTCCAAAGTGCAAAAACCTGCAGATTTCAACTTTATGATTTTTTAAAAATCATTTGCCACGAGCATGTTTGTGAGGTTCGATCATTTGATGGATTATAAAGTTACCTGTTCAGCTCTTTTTGGGGGTAAAATTTCAGTCATAAAAACATGACCAACGAGTGGAAGAAAAAGAATTTCATCCTGCAGAGCTTCAAGTCCTTCTTTTGGATGTCATCAGTCAAAAACCTAAAAAATCTAACAGTGTCATTAATCACATTGAGGGACATGAAAATATCGCTTCAGCTGCCAAAGAAAATTTAAGATATGATAAAATTGGTGACAAGTTCTAAATAACGTGTACATTCCTCTTATGAAGGAATGTGTGTGTACGAGTGGTTTTTGAATGAGCCTCAGTGTTAAATTTTAACATAAACAAAAAGAATACATTTAAATTCAAGACTGTGAAAGCAAGATGTTTTTTTCTTATCTTGTTATGAGTGCTCTCAACTACTTGTAAAATGATCTTACCAAAGAGAAGAGAAAAAATAAGAAAACATTTGTGAATCCCCAAAATCAATGACAAAATAAGATCAAATCCTGGATACAAGCAAAAACAAGAGAAAATTTGTTCGTATATCATTTCTTGCATGAGGCACATTGACACATATTTTGTTTTGTTTTCAGCCTCTTTTAGTCTCCCTTTTTGATAAGTCTGTCTCTTTGTTTTTGGGTTGCTTTGCAGTGTGGGCAGCTGTTGCCAGTGCTAGAAAAGAAACTTTCTCTGTAGGATTTTCCGTCGTTCAGTCAGGCTTTCATTGAAGGATGTTCACCAGCATTTAACAGCGGATAGAAACGCTGTCTCTCTGAAATGACCTGTGATTGGCCAAAATCTGCTGAGAAGGTGCAGAAGTGTAGTTTTCTCAGGGTCCACTTGAATACAGTATGCTCAAAGTTAATTATAGGATTTCTGCCTACGCCAGCTTTAATGTGTTGGAGTGGAGGTTAATGCACTCTGCCATGGGAAACACTATAACCACAAAGAAAAATATTGAACTTGGTAAATAAAAAATGTTTTAATTATTTTCGTGTGCAGGTTGGTGGTAACAAGGCAGGAGTCGTGCGGTTTTTAGGAGAGACAGACTTTGCCAAAGGGGAGTGGTGTGGAGTGGAACTGGACGAACCTTTGGGCAAGAATGATGGCGCCGTGGCAGGGACCAGGTGAAGACAGAGGACACGTGTGTAGTGTCTGCTTTATCCTGTGAAAAAAATATTCCTAAAGCTCCAGTTTCTTCTCCCAGATACTTCCAGTGCATGCCCAGGTACGGTCTGTTTGCTCCGGCACACAAGGTGACACGCATCGGCTTCCCCTGCACCACGCCGACCAAGGCCAAGAGCTCCCGGAGGAAGTCCACCCTCAAGAGGAGCCCGAGCGCTTCCTCCGTCAGCACGCTCAGCTCCGCCACCTCCTCCATCAGCGGCAAACCCAGCCGAGCTGGACTGGTAAGACAGGGCTGTTATCCAACACTACGGGGGTTTGATGTTTTCTGATCATGCATCTCATCGCCTAAAAGTACTGTGAGTCATCACTGAAATTGCGTATTTGGGTTATTTGCTGAACAAGATTAGGATTTCCTTTCATATTTTTCTACCTCCCAGCCTTCTGACACAGTTGGTTGTACTTTGGTTTTCAAAACAGTGTCAGATAACACACAAACTGTCTAAATCTCTCCAGCTGACGGAGACGTCTGCTCGGTACGCTCGTAAGATCTCCGGCACCACGGCGCTGCAGGAGGCTCTGAAGGAGAAGCAGCAGCACATCGAGCAGCTGCTCGCAGAGAGAGACCTGGAGAGATGTGAGGTGGCGAAGGCTACGAGCCACGCAGGCGAGGTGCAGCAGGAGATGTTTCTGCTGATGAAAGGACGGGATCAGGTCAGAAACCGGCTTCAGCTGGCATCATATCATAATTTCACTACATGATTATAGTGGCCAAAATAGTTCATGGTATTTATATTATCATGATATCTGGAGGAAAATTTGAAAGAAAAAGTGTGTATATATATATATATATATATATATATATAAGTGTGTGTGTGTGTATATATATAGTATATCGGCAAAAAAATCAAAAATGGTGCATCCTAATTCCATGTTACTTGGATTTTTCAATGCACTCAGGCACCTTATATACCCCTGAAAATCTTATTTTTTTTAACTTTCCAAATTAGTTATTATGAATTGTGATGAGAAAAATAGTTAGTAATTAGTATTGAGAACAAAATCCTTTAAAAATGCTAGAATTAAAAATATTTTGACTGAGTTGTGACAATAGTTTAATGTATATATTCATGTTAACAGTGGTGGGATGTAGCTATTTATTCAAGTATTAACTGATTACTAATTTTGGACATTTTTAAAAAGATATATAATTAGGCTTATTCTTATTTTTGAAATATATGAATAGGATATATATTTTGATTATTTATAAAACATTATGGGCTGAAGCTGTGGACACCCAGGAATAACGACGCAGCTGTGTGAAAGAAAGTAGGTGTTGCTGATTGAGAACAACCGAAAATATAATTAGCAGCTTAGTGCTCTGTACATGTACATGTGAAAAATCCCCCGGGAATTAATTAGAGTATTTATGAAGTCGCTAACAATGAAAAATCTTAATTTGCAAGCAGGGTGTCTACAGGTATCACATACTTATTTGTCATTTTTAACTAAATTTAAGGCTGATTTTTGGACAAATCATCAATTTCTTATTCAAGCGTTGAAGGTATATTGATAAAGCTATCAGTGAAATTCATCTTGAACTTTTTTATTGTGTTTTCTCTCTTTTTCAGCAACATAAGCTCTGTCAAAATACAAGTGTTGAGAGGTGGAGGGAGACTGTAACCATAATTGTACAAAATCATTAGAAAAGAGCAGCTACCTTTTAATCCATAGTAAAAAAGCAACCAGATGGCGTTTGGTAGAGGCCGACAAAGCAGGATCGGAAAGAATTGGAAATGATTAAAGAAGCGCTGGATTTTGTTACACAGACTACCCTCACTATCCTTTTGTTTTTTTGGTTTTTGAGCACAGAATTGGGTATTTAAAAAATGACTCATCTGTTTTTCTCATTTTGGTTTTGAAAAACCAGAAAAAACAAGTCTTTTTTTAAATATTAAAAAATGAATGATACATGGATTGATTATTTACACAGTATTATTATATGTGTACCATGAACATGATATCAAGATTTTATTTTAACTATCATGGTTATCGTCAGTAATACATGCACGCATGGATGTTATCTGCAGTCGAAGAACACAGGCAAAACAAAAAAATAGTCAACTGTTTATTTTTCATTTATGCCTTTTCATGTTGTTCAACACAACTCCAAAAATGGTAAAAACATCATCAGATACCTGCAGAGATACATTTACACCTGCTTAGCTGTTGTTTCAGAACCACGGACAGCGCTGTTTGTTGTGTTTAGGTGCGGCGCTGTGCGTGAAACAGCAGAGGAGACAGTTCACATCACTTCTTTCACTTTCTCATGGTGCATGTTCACAATATACAACCTCAATTCACATCCGCCCTGCCCTACTGGTTGTTTGTATCCAACCACAATCCCCCGCCTCTTCGCTGCTGCAGAAAGTTTCACTTCAGTATTTCCTGGATTTATACAGAGCTGTTCAGAAAGTCTCTGGAGCTGAGGCCTGAGTGACTTTGTTGAAGTGAGCACTGTTTGAATTTTTGAAGTTATCACCCTCTATCGTCACGTTATCAGCTTGGTCCACAGTCGCAGGTATCCCAGCATGCTTTGTACAGGGAATGGGAGTGGATTTCTGGTCGCGTGTAGTGGGCATGCACCGTCAGATGGCTTGATTTTAATGGTTGTAAATACAACTTTTTGCCCTAATTTAGTTTCCTCCCATTATAGCAATCTACAGAGAGCAGAAGTTTGAGCCCCCTGCTGATTTTGACAGAATATGTCATAAATTCAGAATATATTTAGCACCCTGCTGGTCTTATGTTCTTATATGAGTGCTCTGATTTATAAATATATTCTTTTATTTTGAAACAGAAGCCATGTGCTGTTGTAATTTTCTGTGGCATCAATTCATTTCATTCTATGAAAATCATTGTCCCGTCAGTTGCGTCATCCTGGTGGCTCAACTAAATCAAACTTAAACCGATTTGTCAATGTGCGTTCACCGTGTCGGCTCACGCTGCGTGTTCTTCATTCTGTGTGTTTGTAGTACGCGATAGAGATGGAGGCAAAGTTGGACCAGCTGCGTACGCTGGTGGAGGCAGCAGATCGAGACAAAGTAGAGCTGCTCAACCAGCTGGAGGAGGAGAAGAGGTGAGTCTGACTCCACCTGTAACCTGTGGCTCAGGTGGTCGAGCGGGTTGTCCATTATTTGTCAGGTTGGCGGTTTGATCCCCAGCTACTCCGGTCAACATGTGGAAGCATCCTTGGTTAAGACACTGAACCCCAAATTACTCCTGATGGCTGTTCCACAAGAATGGATTAAAAACTGAATAGCAGGTGGCACGTTGTATGGTAACCTCGGCCACCGTGTGTGAACGTGTGTGTGAATGTGGTTGTGAATGGGTGTGTGAATGTGTGTGTGAATGTGGTTGTGAATGGGTGTGTGAATGTGTGTGTGAATGTGGTTGTGAATGGGTGAATGTGACTCGTACTGTGAAAGTGCTTTGAGTGGTTTAACAACTTGAGAGGTGCTATACATTTACAACAGGTAATCTGAAATTCTGATTTGTTTCTTCTATTCCTTTGCTAAATTTGTGAAATGTTATGTTTCTTTTCCTTTTTTTTGGAAAATAATAATAATATTTTTTTTTTCAAGAAGCAGGCTTACCAGTTGTAACAGTAGGCGGGTTTCCATTAACCCTCACAAATTAAACCCAGCACAAATTAAAATTCCGGATATAAAATACACCAAATGGAAACATGTCAATTTTAAAAAGTAAACCAACCCCCCACCCCCCAAGAAAAAAAAGTTTAAAAAAAAATAAATAAATAAATCCAGGAAATGACCCAAAAAGTGCTTAAATAGTTAGACTATAGTAATGCTGATGATAATAATAATAATAATTCTCTAAAATAATTGTAATATGTCCTGTTAGAGGAAAAACTCATGATGGTCCCTGTTTGACAGGAAAGTGGAAGATCTGCAGTTTAGTGTGGAAGAGGCATGCATCACCAGAGGAGACCTGGAGGTAACTTTTGGTTATATAATGTGCTTCTCAATTAATAATTTTCTCTCTCTCACTTTAAATATCTTCACTTGTCAGGCTGAATTTATCCCTCACATTCATGTGTGAATTATTGACAAAGCTGTTGGATAGTTGATTAATTTATTTTTCAATTATTCACCCACTTAGTTCTATACAATGTCATGTTTACAATCTAAGTGACTAAACTACCGCTTTGCAATTTCTTCTGAAAAACTAAAAAGAGCTGATGATTCAGTCAATCATTCTGTCTCAGGTTTTTCCTTTTCCTGCACTCTTTGAATCATTCATTTTGGTTTCTCCTTCAGACGCGTCTATCTTCCTTTTATTTATTTATTCATGCTTAATTCACTCACCCTTTCCACTCAGATTTTTTTACCCCTCTGCAGCACTTAAATGACCGCCCTTTCGACATCTTTTCATCCACACGCCTGTTTTTTTTGGGTTTTTTTGTCTCGCCTTCAGACTTTCATCTTCCTCTCTTGTCTGCATCTTCTTCACTCTTCAGAAGAAATTAGCATTAAAGTGCTGGAATAAAAGCAAACAAGTGCCACACTGCAAAATCTGACAAGTTGATCTCACTTAAAATCTTCTTGGAAACAGACTGTCTTATAAAAAGGAAAGTAAATATAAATATTAATCTAAATTTATGTTTACTATATATCAAAGTGTTAAGTTTCCTTAACATTTTGCTTTATTTACTCAATTTTGTGAAATGGTTGCAACTTAAAAATAACAAGTGAAATTACCTTTCAAAAACTTAAGTTAATCAAGTTAGTCTGACATAACTTGATCATGTTTAAGAGAATTTTGCTATGATGAAATCAGGAGATATGCAAATTTCGTTTTGTTAACTTGTTATAGAAAATACAAATATGATTTATTCATTTGCAGCTAGCAGAATACAAATATATAACACAGTATATTTAGTTTACTGAAGCTGCTAAAACTCAGAAAATTGATTTAATTTAATGTTATTTTTAAGTTGCAACAACTTCAAAAAAAACAAACAAGTAAATATAAGTTTAAGGTAAACTTAACTAGATATGAGATAAGATTGAACTTTATTAATCCCAAAGGAAATTCTTCTGCTGGACTGCTCCAAAAATACAGCGGCAAAAAGAATACGACAACAGAGCATCAAAAAAGGGAAAATAAATCGCAAAATGTCTAATAATAATGTTTAAAAGTAAAAACTAATATTGCACATGGAAAGTAAAATTACTCACACATTTTGCAAGGCATTCCCAGATTTTTCAAAGTAAAATAAACTTGTCAGATTTAACAGTGCACAAAGAGGAAAAACAAAAGTGAAGAATCTGAGAGTCAGAATGAGATGATTGAAATAATTACCGCCTGAAAGTCAGAGCAGAAAGAGCGAATGACTAAATCCTCCTTTGTTTCGCCAACTGATGCGACTGATCAGTGCTTTTCTTTCTCACTGGCCTTCTCTTTAAAGTCTCGTCTTCTTTCTGTTTGTGACGCACACAGCTGGCATGTCAGTGTTGCATTGGTGTTTGTTCTCCTTCTCTTCCCGCTCTCTCTTAACTAACAGACGCAGACCCGACTGGAGCATGCCCACATAAAGGAGCTCGAGCAGAGCCTGCTCTTTGAAAAGACCAAAGCTGAAAAACTCCAGAGGGATTTAGAGGACACTAGGGTAATGCCGGCAGTCCCGGTCCCACAGCAGGACTGAGTGATGTGCTTTTCCCCACACTGGGTTTAATAATGATGCACAGAATATTTTGAAGGAACCACAGCGTAAAAACGTTCTGCAAACTGTCAAATTTATCTCAAGTTGATTCCCTCACGGCCTTGTCCTCAATTAGACCAGACACCAGGACATTTACATCTCAACGGTCGTGAGCTTTTCTAATTTTTGGGTCTATCGTACTGCAAATGATGCATGTGTGCATGACAGTTTTTATTTTAATAGAGTATAGAGCGCTTGTGCTTTTGACAATGCTGGCCACCATTTTTCTTCTTCAGCAAATCCCATGAAAAGACCAAAACAAACAATGTGTTAGTTTGTCTTTCTCAACGTTCCAGTTTTTATTTTCTGTCTCTTAGACACTTTCCAAACACACACACATTCCTACTGAGGACGTAGAGCTTTAAAAACACCTCACAAATACATAGTTACATCAAAAACAATTAAAAAAAAAAAAAAAAAAAGTATCAAAAATCATTTCCAAGATATGCATTTAAATCTTCACTCCAACATCTTAATAGAAGCTTGGATTTTAAAGCTCAAAAGTAATTTATAGTAAAAAGATGCAATCATCAACAAAATTCACATTTTTAACAAACAAAATATTCTGCTATAATCCATATTTGTTGACATTTAACCTTTCAAAAACAACTATTATATATTTAATCTGATAAATCACTTCATGCAAATTAAAAAATTTGTTTGGGGATTTTTAACATTTTTTAGCTTCGAGTGTAAAGTTCAAAAGTTAAAATTTGTAATAATAATAATAATAATAATAATAATAGATTTTATTTGTAATGCACTATACATTTGAAATAAATCCCAATGTGCTACAAGATAAAAGCATTAGCATAAAATTATATTAAAAAGTTAGATGCAATAATTTCCAAAATTCATTACGTTTTTATGTAACAAAATATTCTGCTATAATCCATATTTGTTGACATTTAACTTTTCAAAAACAACTGTTGCTGCACACAAAGGGAGAAAAGAATAACTCATTTAATCCGACAAATCAATTCATGCAAATCAAGAAACGTGTTTGAAGATTTTCAAACATTTTTTAGGGATAATGTTATAAAATATGAACACATGCATTCAAATATTCACTCCAAAGCCTTCATAGAAGAAGAGCCCGAGTGCAGCATGTCACTGAGTGCAACAGGGTGGCTCACTTCTATGTTTTTAAATAGTTTTTGGACAACATTGCACAAAAAGAGAAAGAGAAAGAAGATTTATCAGGCTTTGATGCACACACAGTCAATTTACTGTTTGTTTTGGTCTTTTCGTGGCATTGTTGTTGACAAAAAGAAAAATGCAGATCACTGCTTTCCTTTAACCAGAAGGGCTGAGCTTTGACTTGTTTTTCTCCCGAAGTAAAACAGAGAATCACGACTTTGATTCTTTGTTTGTGGTTGAAACTTTTCTCTGGTCCTCCCGTGCAGAGGATTTTTCTTTTTGATGAATCTGTTGTATCCACTCAGAAAAAGTGTGGCTGATGTAAGCCTGTTTAGACAGATGACATGAGATTTAAAGCCAATGTTTTTGATTTAGAAAATCCTTAAAATCCACAGGAAATGTTTGAAACCAAAGTTTTAAAAGTATACCCAACTAAATGTTTTGCCAAAAAAAGTAAAATTACAATGTTACTGAAGGTTTATTTAGCTGAGACAGTGATATCCCTTTATTTATTTTATTACTTTGAAATGTTCAGAAGTCATAAAGAATTTCAGTTTGATATAGAAAGTAAGAAAACCTTTTGTACTTTATTGGGTTTACTTTGAAATAACAACTTTATCAGTGATTTCCAGTTATTTAGCACATAAAAACTTGAACTTTTCGTCATGTCATGAAGGGACGTATTGTCTAAATAAATGTAAGACATGAAAATGAATAACTGAAGGTAACTGCAAAATAACTTGATGAAAATAACTACAATGATGATATAAAAGAGAGATACAAGGCAATAAAATTAATACATTTTGAGCTGAAACTATTAGTCGATTCATTGATTTTGATGACGAATTACTTTTTAAAGTCTTTCATTTTACTGCTACTTTTATGAAGCTAAAAAGCCAAAACATTGGCTGTTTCCAGCTTTGTTAATTTGAGAAATTGCTGTTTTTTCTTTGTCATATAATTGCAAATTAAATATGTTTTGGTTTTGTTTTTTCTTAGTTGGGCAAAACATGAAGATGTCACCTGAGGCCGTTTGAAATCTGATCCCTTTTTTTTCTGACATAGACAAATAGTTGAAAGTAAAGATAATTGTTAGTTGAAGCCCAGATATTCACAGTGAATCTGTGGCTAATTTAAGGTTATTTTGACACTGTTGAGTCTCAGATATAATCAGGATAAAGCTCATATTTGTTTCACACCACACAGCTCAGGTTTACTGTTTCCAACACTGCTCTTCTCTGTCAGCGCTCCTGTGTCCTCTTTGCCTTCATGTCTCCTCTCCTGCGTCCTCTGCTGCAGGTGGCCACAGTGTCCGAGCGCTCCAGGATCATGGAGCTGGAGCGGGAGGTGGCCGACCTCCAGCTGCGTCTGCGGGCGTCCCAGCAGAAGGAGGACGCTGCGTCTCTGCACCAGCAACAGATCAGCAGCCTCAAGGCCCAGGCGCAGTCTCAGGAGAAGAAGGTTTGTGAAGCAGCAGCGACAGGATACTTACCTGCTTGTAAAATGTATTATTCATTATTTTCATGTTATATAATTTATGGCAAACTGGAACACCGGTGTAATTTCTTTTTACAACCTGTCCTCTCAGCTCCTAATGTAGTTATGTATATAGTGGTTTGTAAAGGCTACTGTGGCGATGCATAATTTATGGCAGTGCTCAGATGTACATGTGTATGTTCTTTACTTTGTGTCCCGAACAGATCAGTGAGCTGAGTGTCGACGTGGAGAGCAAACAGAAAGAGCTTCAGTCCGTACAACAAGATAAGAGCGATCTGGAACAGCAGCTGAACAGCGTGGTAAGAAAAGAGGAAACTCAGTGCTTAAGCAAATAAACAGAGAAAAGTGGTATTGTGACATTCAAAAAATAGAAGATGAAACTCTAACATTTCTTTGTTCAACTACCTGTTAAAGTGATGGATTTGGGGCTTTTAAACATGTGTGTTAATCATACATATAAGCCCCAGTTAGATATGTGCTTTGGTACATAAATGTTAAAAAAATAAGTATTTTATGAGTTAAAAAAACATAAATACACATACACAAAAACAAAAATAAAAAAATAAATAAATACATTTAAAATAATTAGAGTAAACCATCCAGAAGAGTTCATAAAAAGTTCACAAATCATCCAAAATTAATTGGATTATAAACAAAGTAATTTCATGTTACAGGATAACTTTAAGTTATGCACTTAACCACGCTGGATATTATTATTAGTTTGCAGGTGAGACAAAATTGAAGAAAAGGTTAGGTGGTGATCAGAGGTCCATAAAAGGTTCCCATGTTTTCAGAAATAAATCCAATTTATTTTTTTTGGGACATAAGCGTGTTAATAGTTTTAAAATGTTCTGTTGAATAACGATCAATAAATTGAATAACTGTTTCAACTCTTAAAGTGTCAAAAAAATGTTATTAGGTCCGGCTTTTACAGAAAAGACATCTGGCTGCTGATTTTAAAAACATTTCCGTGATAAAGTTCACGTCTGTGCGTAGTGAAACTGTAACTGTAGTTTTGCCTTATTTGTCCTAAATGTTCCTTGTGAGGTGTTTTGCTCGCGGGCATCGTCAAAGTGGCCTCATTAAGAGACGCATTTTATCCACGAACCTCGCATGTTTTCAGGGCCCAGTCATTATTAGCTCAGGGTCCAAGAATGTTACTATGTGAGTGATTTAATGAGCTCGCTGATGTTTCTCCTTTTCAGAGACAAAAGCTCGAGACAGCTGAGGACGAGAACAGGAGGACAACGAAGACCATGCAAGGTACACAGATCACATGTGTCTTAGTTGACTCTCTAAGACAGCATGTGGTATTTTATTTATTTTTTTGTTTTTTTTTGAAGACGATTATTGATGTTTTCTTTCTGTTTTCTGTCAGAGTTGGAGCAGATTGTCGAACAGTCAAAGAAAGACGTCCAAACCTTGAAAGAGGAGAATCAGTGCAGAGAGACAGAGCTCACACAGGTAAGTTCACACCTGCAGTCAGTGGTGGCCTGAGTCTCAAGAGCTGAACTGCAGTTTTGAGGTATTTCCATTTTAGGTAACTTTATACTTTCAACAACACATTTACTGTAGTTACCATTTACTTTTCACATTAAGATGTAACATACTTTTTGTTTCCTGACGTTTCTTTGTGAGGTGTAAGTATGTTTCTTTCTTAAAAAAAAAAAAGATTAAATTCACAATAAAATAATATTTACCATCAAAACAGAAGTACAGAATTGAAACTGGAAAAGCAGAATGTAGATAAATGATATCTATCGATGTAAAAATAAAATAAAATGAATAAAAAACAAAAATTAAATAAAAAAACAACAACAGCATGTCAGTTAAAGCAAGATCATTGTGTTCAGTCCAAAATATTTTGTCAGACTGCTATTGACATATGATAAAATGATGCCTTGTTATCTTTATTATTTTTTCTTTTTTTAAAAAAATAAAAGTACTTTCTTTTGCAAAACAACATTCAAAATAAAAAATTTAATTAATCAATTAATTTATTTTATTATTTTATTTTAGTATTTTAGAGTATTTTCCACTGATGTTTTCAAAATGTTACTTAGATAAATAAATTCTCCACCACGACATGTAGTCACTGTGTAATTGACTGTGTGTCGTAAAGTAATACAGCACAACAGATGTTGCTGGTTCAACACACTAAAAAAACCATCAGTGTTACGTTACATCTTCACCTCATGTAATCCTTCATGTTGACGCTGCACACAGAGCGCCTCTGAACACAGTCACGGCTCCGACTGCAGCTAACAGTCGGACGGCGCCGCATGCAGACGATGAATCAGCGTGTTGACATTTACTGAATCTCACCAAGATAGCTCCGTCTGCCTCTGGCTGTCACCAGATTTCAGCTAATTATTTCTGGTGTTCTTGCTTGTGCTGAAAATGTCACAACTAAAAAAAGTTTGGGGACTCTGAAGTAGCCTCTCCTTTATTAATCCCTCCTTCAGTAATCCCCTGGCGTGCTGCTTTCATTCAGACTTAGCGAGGCTCTCCCTCTCCAAAGCTGCCTGTGGCCTCCGGCTAAAGTGGTTTTGTTAAAACATTACTAACACACACATGCACACATTACTCTCATTCCAGTTTGGGTTTGATAAGTCGACGCTGCGGTCTTCTTTTTTTATTTTAGCTTCACAGTTTTGTACAGTCTATCAGCTGTGGCTGCTGTCGTCGTGATGTGTCCAAATACTCAAAACTCCAAAAAAAACATTTTCCTTTAACAGGATTAGTTTAAAAACTGTTGAGCATCTTGGACTGAACATATATCCTCATTAAGATCAGACTTCACTTTATCAAAGATGTATTTATAACATCACTTCCCCTAAATTTGTTTTGAGCTGCTCAGGTTTTAACTGTTTATTTGTAATTCAATAGTTACTTTTCTTAAGTAACACACGTAAAAAAACAAAATTAAACCCCCCCCCCAAAAAAAAATTACACACAATCAGTAGAGTAGAGTAAATGTACTTAGATACAGTGGTTTTGTTGTGTTTTAGTAACAATAGTGATGTTTTTTTTTAGAAAATGTATCACTGATTATAAAAACAAAACACATAGACATAAATATTCACTTTTTTTAATAATAAAATGAAACCTGATTTTAATGCATTTTGAATGAGTAAAGTCTCATTTACGCTGCGTGGTTTTGAGCTATCCCTAATAACAAACGTGAGATATTTTATCAGAGTTTACACACAGAAAGTGGCATAAGAGTCCACCCTGTCTGCTGCTTTAATATTTCTAAAAAAAATACAAAAACAGACCAGAGGAGAAATTAGAGTTTGCAGCTATAAGAAGAGTTTTGTTCTCTTTCCCTAAAGTCAGAGCTTTCTGTTCTCGCTTCACGGCACTCGTTACAAATGGATGTAAAAGTGAAACAACCCAACGAGCTCCAGGCTCTCTTTCCTTTTTTAGCCAACATTTTTAATGACCTCTGAGCTCTCCGGTCTATTTATGGGGAGACTGTTTTTTTGTTTTTTTTAAGTGCTTAAGTTGTCAAAGAAACTTGTTTGGACAGGATATAATGTCGACATCAGGCCACAATAAGACTCTTGAACATAAAACAAATATTTTGTGTTCTCAAGAAAACAAGCTTGTTATGTAAAATCAGTGTGTAGGCTATATTTTACAATCCCACCTGGAATTAAATATTATATGTTTATAATTTATGTTTTCCAGGCTACTGAGAAGTCAGAGAGGACGGCGCAGTTACTTGAGCAGCTGACCAATGAGAGGACGACACTGGAGACACAGGTGAGCTTAAATATGATATATGTGTGTGTGGTAATATTCGGCTGCAGCAGAAGACTAAATACTGACACCATGCATTGTGTTTTCGGTCCATCTATCCATCCGTCTGCCAGTCTGTTTCTCTGTGCCTTTCTTGTGAACCTGATATCTCCAATCCATTCCCGTCCAATCCAAATTTATCTATAAAGCACATTCAAAAACAGAAGAGTTGACGAAAGTGCTGTTCTTCCATAAATAGATAAAATAGATAAACGCATTTATGTCTTGTTATAAATAAAATATAGCAGGACTTGAAAGACAAAAATGCAATAAAACCACAAACTGGCAACCTGAGACACATTGAGAAAATTTCACCAAATTTTTCACAAACGTCTACGTAGACTCAACAATGAACTGATCAGAATTCAGTGGTCAAAGGTCACTGTGACCTTGTGACCTCCGTCTCATTAACGGACACAAGGTGTCTTCAAGAAGGCTTTGAGGAAGTTTCCTCAACTTAGCCACAAACATCAAACTTGGTAGATTTTCCACAGTCATGGAAAACCTTCAAAAGCCAAGAAATTTCACCATCACGTTTTCCAGGCTTTGAAAAGGCTTTGTAAAAATCTTTCGTGGATAACCTTTAAGGTGTTGTAACTTGATGGCAGATGTATTTTCTGTAGTTGTAGATGTAATGTTGCTGTAATATACGTCAATGTGACGTTTTGTTTATCATCATCTGCGTTTCTCCGTTTTTTCCACGTTTTCCGTCTCTTTGTCCATGCATGCCAGTGAGCTGCAATTATTCTCGAATAGAGTTTGAATCTGATATGTTTAGGAAAAAAAAAAACGCTGGGCAAATTGTGCTTGAAAAAAAAAGTCACTAGGGATCCTTGAGAAGTCATGGAAAAGTTTTGGTATTTTGTTCATGACAATGTGTTGAAACTCTGACTTTGACTCAGTAATAAACTTATTAGATTTTATGGTCAAAAAACATGCTTTTGGCCATAACTCATGAATTGATACACTAGTTATGACAAAATCACACACAAATGTCTAATAACAGGATAAAATGATGACATTTTTAAATCTAAAACGTCAAAGGTCAGCATCAGGGTGACTTCATAATATTCTGCAAAAAATACTTTTCTGACCTTGAGTCAACTTCATATCTCAGGGACAGAAGGAGAGACATTTAATCAGATACTGAACTGGTGAAACTAATCTTGAATTTTTGCTCGTTATAGTTTTTTTTCCCTCACAGCTTTATTTAGCAGAATATGTAAAAACATGTAAGACAGACAAGAACACAAACATACACAAGAGCACAAAAAATGATATTCTACACAGAATATTATGAGTAACAATAAATAATCATAAATAAAAATGTACAGGGACATAAACAAAAACAGAAAAATATTAATATTATATCGGGTTCCTCCAAATAAGCTTGTGTAAAAATCTAAGAAAACATTGCTTTTTTTGGTATTTATAAGAGTAAGAGAGGAAATTGTTAAAACTGATAAAGAAAAGAAAGAAAGAGGGACATGAACCTAAAAATGTTTGTGAATAAAGATTTTGCCCACAGGATGCAGAGATGGTCTGTTCTGCTGAGGGGAGGATGTGTGTGAAGCATTCATGTTTTCACAGATATGGATTTAAACTGTAGCGTACACGTAGGCATAACCGTGAGGCGGTATTTCTAGTTGTTTTTATAAAGGTTAAAGACTCATAATTGTGTTTAACTGCAGCTTTGTGCACACTGCTTCAGCATTTCTTTACTTTAAAATGTCAAGAGAGAAAGGATTCAAACATGCAGAAGTTTAGCATTTGTAGCCTGCAGGGCTTTAATTACGTATTCACATCAGGATTTCCACGCTGACCGCATGTGACTGTTCAAGTCCCGGTCATCGCGTTCAATCAGACACGCATGAAATACCGTGGATCATCTCTCTCATTTATTCTCCTCCTGTCTCCCCTCTCTCACCTTCATCTGATATTTCCATCGTTTGACGCTCGATCCAGGCTGTGCGTCTCTTTATGGTCCACCTGCAGCTGTTCACTCAGTCTGTGGCTCTCTGGTGCCCTCTCGCTCTCCCACTTTCGCTCTGTCTCCAGCTGTTTGAGAGCTCCAGATGTTCAGTTTAATGTCACTGAGGGAAACAGGAGATTAGAGGCAGAACATACACATGATCTCTGTTTGGTTGTTTCTATTTTTATCATCCCATGACATAAAATCTTTTATGTGCATCATATATCAGCGCTGTAACTTAACTCACAGTCCTCTACCTGCTGTTCTTTGTGGACGAATAACGTTGCACCGTGATTTAATTCGCCGCATAACATGAGCTACACTCACTGGATAGTCAACTCACCTAAAGCTAACAGTAAAAGTTTAATGTGACTCATTAATCAGCTACTTCATATAATGATATGACTTAAAACAAACACTTTTTGCCAGTTTTTACATATTTCTTTATTTGGTAGAAGTCATTTTGCAGTCCATAGTTGTAACTGTGAGCACAAAGATAAAACACAGCCTTTAAAAGGTTGAAGTGAACAGACTGTTCAGTAAACTTTAAATATACATGCTGTAGGGAAGCTGAAAGGATCAGCATAATGTCATCAAAAATTAAGAATATTTTTGCAGCTACAACAAAGAGAGAGTTGAGTCTCTGCGGAGGAAAACAAACGCACATAATTTATTCAGCGGGGACGCTCTTACATCTGCTTCTTCTGTCCACTCAGCCATGTTGCTGTAAGTTGTGATGTAATACTGCACATGGCAGAGTGTGTGTGTCTGTGTGTGTGTGTGTGTGTGTGTGTGTGAGACGCCTGGCCGGACACACTGCATTGCTTTAGTTAATGCACGGTTGACTTGTGCTCAGCCTCTTGTCTCGTGCTGTTACACATCTGTTGGAGCTACAGCTGAAACGATTTGTTCAAGTTTATCTGCAACACATTTGATAATCAATTAGTTGTATTTCAATCATTAACATCATTATTATTTGTGTTTCATTTTTAAGCCTTTATTAGACTGCAAGAGTAGAGAGATGACAAGAAAATAAGAAAAGAAAAATCAGTTTCCAGCCTCTCAGTTGTGGTTATTTGCTGTATTTCTTTGTCCTCTATGATCGTAAACGGAGCATTCAGAAATTTTGGAGTCGGGGGAGAAAGTGATAGAAAATTTAATCTATATTCAGGAAACTTTATTGTCTGTCATGACAGAAAATCGTTGCAGACGTGGTTTAGCATACACTGCAGTAAATGGACAAAAGTATCAGGCCACACCTCTTAATCATTGAATTCAGGTGTTTCATTTAGTCCCATCGCCACAGGTGTATAACATCTGCATGAACGAGCAAAAATTCCCACAGATACACTCCAAAATCTTGTAGAGAGACTTCTTAGAAGAGTGGAAACTGTTATTGCTGTAAAAATACAGCAACATTTTTACAGAAATGTACAGTTTTTTGAAAAAATACAGTAAGTCTTTATGCTTTGTGGAGCCAATATTACACCGTAAACCTCGAATTATACTGTAGAATACTGTAATTTTACGGCAAAATTCGTCACAGTGAAATTGCTGTAAAAGTACTTTCAGTAATGTAAAGCTTTTTTCAAAATAAAACACCATAAATCTTGATGCTTTTCAGAGCTTTCAGAATGTTACACTGTAAACCCACAGACTGTCACACTCTACTTTAGAATACTGTAATACATTTAACAGTAATATAATGTTGAGGCGATTTACAGTAATGTCACTTTACTGTGAAATTGCTATAAAAGTTCTAACAGTAATGTTCAGTTTTTCCAAATTACAGCAAAACACTGTAAATCGTGATGCTTTTTTGAGCTAATACTCCACTGTAAATCTCACATTTCACTGCAGATTGTCTCTGTAACAGATGCTCCAGGATAAGAGAGAATATGATTGCCTAGTTATTGTTTTTATCAGACCTCATTACTGTAAAACAAAGCAGTCGACTTGCAGACTCCAGCTGATTCTCGTGTTTGCTGTGATTCATGTTAAACACTGTGAATGAGAGGTGAATCTTTCAGAGGAGAGCACATATGGTGTCGAGAGCGAAGGAACAAGAGTGTGAGCATCAGAGAGCTGGGGGTGTGTGTGTGAGTCTGGGAGGAGCTTATCCTGCTGGGCTTACATAATGGAAGTGCTCGGCTTCTTTAATGCAACTGAGAGAGTGAGAGAGAGCGAGGCTGCTGAGGCGACACGCTCTCCATTTCCCTCTCGCAGCCGTGCACGGCGGGAGATGAGAGCTGATGGTTTATTGATGCCCAGCTTGTTTTAGTCGTTGCGTGTGATGCTGTAGAGACAGGCTGACATAGCAACAACACTGCCGTCGCTTAGCAGGTGATCATACGGTTGAAGTCCGGCAGTGGTGAGCTGTGCAGGTATGGACATAGCTGCTCTGCATCAGGGGTACTCCAGTAACATCTACTCGCCTCGCTACCAGGTAGGATTGTCTTTGATTTTTGGCACGGGGTTCAAATCTCAGTGCAGCAGACACAAATACATTTTATTGTCACTGCAACCAGGATTAATTTGGCTCGAATAAGCTCTCAGAAATGATTGTTTTTGTTGATGTTGGTGTTATATTGTATGATGTAGCCTGTGCTTGTGACCAGATAATGTGTAGATTCTGCATGTTTGCGTGCATTTGTTTATATGCGTGTGAGCGCGCTCTGCAGACTTCACATTGGAGGTGTAGATGAATAATGTGGGGTTGGAAAAGTCAGAAACTCTCACATGCAAAGGCATCAAAAACACCACTGATGACACACTGAATGTGCAAACAGAAACATGCTGCTGACAGTGTGAGTCGTGCACGTGATGCATTGATTTGAAAGTCATACGTGTTAATTAAATATTGACTATTGGTCTTTCAAAGCTGCACGTGGCTGAAAATCACTTTGATGATTCATGAGATGTCATTTTTTTGGAGTCACAGACTTGAATGAGAGCCTAAAAGTTTGCATGAGGTGATGTTGGAGGGACTGGTGTCTCTGGGGGTTTTATTTTTAGTTTCACGTGGATTGAACTCATTCTGCTCTCCGCTGACTCATCACAGATATATCAAGGCTTTGTGTATTTTAAGAATTAACTGCAGTTTCACTCTTAATGACCCAGAACGTCTCGTCTGGCTGCAGGGATGTTCAGATACATCGTGGGAGTTTGAGCTTATGGCAGGATTTGTACTAAAATCAAGTACTTGAATATCTTGAAAATAGCATCCCTTTTTTAACAAAGTGCTCCAAAAGTCCTTTTAATTCAAATGATCCACTGGACGTTTTTATATTTTGATCCAAGCTTTATTCATTAAGTCATTATATGTCAATTGCTCAGGATCAGAAATTACTCAATCTTGTCTTTTTAAATTCACCTCACCGTCTCAACCGTTGCGCGTCCTCCCTCTCTTTACTTTCTCAACTCTTAAAACTCATGCAAAACCAGTAGGCCTGTGCTGGCAGTCCTAGAAAATGAAAAAGCTTGAAAAAGTATTTCACAATTTTTATTTCGTTATTTCTAATCGACTGTAGCTGTTATAGATGAATCCACTGTGACGTTGGTCTGTTGGCTTCCATTTTGAAGCCTCATGTTTGGCATTTTAGCCGTTGCTGTCTTGGACTTTTTGGAGCCGGTAGTGCCCATATTTGGACGAGAGGTTGGAGATAACCCGAATGCTAGCCAAGGCAGGATTTCCCTCGCATTCATTTATTTGTGGCGACCAGCCACAATTAAAACATCCGCCGCCACAAATATATTTTCTACTTTGGAGCTGTATAATTCATTAGGAGCGCTGCTGGAATATATATATAGAGTTCAACTGTTTGTAGCACCACACTGTTGGAGTGCAGATGGAGAAGCAGAACGTCAGCAAAAGTTTGGATTCACTCACAAACAGTTGCTCCTATCATCCATCGATCTGATCAGATCAGTTGTGAATGGACTGACAGATCAATTATCCACTCCGGGAATGACAAACTACTGCTGAGGAAAAAAAAAATCTGCGCCATGATCAAAGACCTGCAAAATTCATTTAAAAGAAAAAAGTTTATTCTTCTGGCAAATGCAGACCAGATTTTACTGAGCATGTGTTGTACCTCAGCGATATGATGCATTATGACACTGTGACTTCTCCTCTTTTTAACCTCGTCGCTAGCTGCTAGCTTGGTTAGCACAGTGCAGTTTCAGCCGTGGTTAACTGTGCTTTCTTTGTGCTAATTTTTGCCAGTGAAAAACAGGGTTAAATCAACTTTTATGAATGCAAAAAACAATAAAGATTTAATTTTTTTTTTACTTTATTCAGCTCTTTGTCCAATGTTATAATAAACTGAGTACATTTGGGGTTTTGACTTTTATCAGACAAAATAAGCAATATAAGATCATTTTAGACTCTGGGAAACTGTTTTTTGTTGCTCACCCTCATTTGTTCAGTATTTATGTGAATTGTATGTGCATGATGTAAGGGTTTTATTTGCAGAAGTTATTATAAACAAACATTGTAATTTGGCCTATAACCATAAAAAATACACCAATCAAAAGAGAAAACTAATATATCTGTAGCCAATATTAACAATCATTCAGCAGCACATTTAATGAGTTTTTTCTCTGAAGCTGTTTTTAATTTACTCTGTCATCAAATTGATTCCCAAATAGGCCAAAATGTTGGTGTTAAGTAGTGTCGCATCTATTAGGTTTGCAAAAACATTCTTGACGTACTTCATTTCAAATTTTAACACTGAGCTCATTAGATGAATAAAGTACGAGGACAAGCAGCTCTTCATGTGGAAACAAACTTCACAAGATCCTCTTTAAGATACAAGGCCGTCGCTCCAGACGGGATTTAAAAGTCCCTAATTGCAGCAGTAATTATTCCTGGAGTGCGAGTGAGAAATTAAACCACATGCACGCTCCAGACGGGATTAAAATCTCTGAGAAGCGAAGGTGATGTTAAAATTATCCCACCACCCCTGGAGAAATAAATCCAGCGTAACATTTCGGCTATAAATATGCTATTAAGATGGTAAAAATTATTCCTCTCAGGATGTCCTTTTATTGTTGTAACTTTGTATGTATGTATTCTTTATGACCCTCTTTCCTTTTCTGTCCCTCCGCAGCTCGAGGCTTTAAAACAGCAGAACTCCAAATATCAGGAGGAGCTCAGCCTGTCGAAGGAGCGCAGCAGCTCAGAAACTCAGCGCATCGGAGACCTCTGCAAGGAAATGTGAGTACTCATGATAACTAATGTGTTTTTTCCTGCCGTGTGTCTCCTGCAAAGGTGACCCCCAGCCAGTCAGCCCGTTCATTAGACTGGTGTGGTTAATGTGTCCGGAGGGTCTGAGCTGATGATTAAAAATCCAGTCTGCACAAAGAAAGCGCTGCCCAAACGTTGCTCCATGCAGTTTTATTTAGACATTTAAAAAAACTGTCAGTGCTGCAAATGTCAAATGTGGTATTAGAGTGGCTCCATCTGCAGCTCTCCAGAGAGATGCTTCCACTTGTAAATATGCTTTAAATTGTTGTGTAAAGCCCATAATTAAGCCAGAAGGAGCTATTATGTGATTATGGATATGATGGTGGAGTGGAGTACAACGCACAACACTCATAATCATGGTAAAAAAAATAGAAAACCTTTTGGGTTTTATGGCTTCCATCTAAAAATGTTAGACCATGAGTCCTCAGTGTTCTCATAAAAAATGTTGTACAAGCTTACAGTTTGTTTTTTTTTCTTCTCTTTTTTATTATTTTCTGTCTTTGATTTCCATTAATTTCCACATGGATTAATTATCAAAAAGAAGTCTTGGAGTTTTAGTCAGGTTGCATTATTTTATTATTATTTTTTAATTAGTTTTTATAGAACATTTGTTTTTCCAAAAGATGCTCAATTTATAGTGAAACTGCAAAATGTAAGAGACATAAACATTTCTATCCATGCATAGGAAAATAGATTTTTAAAAAAGAAAAAGACCCTAGTGTACAGATGTACATAAATGTGTTTGTAAAATAAAAAAGGTTAATTATGGGCATAAACATTCTCAGACAAGTTACTTGAAATCTGTTATCAAGTTCTCGACACATAGAAAAACTTTACTACAATACTTTACAAATTACTCAGCATCAAAAGTAATTAGTTATATTACTTGTACTTTTACTCATTACTCAGCCCAGAGTGGAGCTCATGGAAATGAAAACAAATGATTAGTAGTATTAGTATTCAGTAATTTAGCTCTTCACATATATTTATGGTCTGTTATGACAATCTTTGTGCTCTTAAAAGCTCAGTTTTTAAAATCGGCAGCTTTTAAAAACGTTTGTGTTTGTGTTCTTTACCTTTTTGGTAGCGCATCCCATCACACAGCAGCTTCTAGATATTTTTCTGTTGTTTGAAAGCAGATTCACGCAATGCGAAGTCATCTAAGAGCGATGTTTTGTTTTCCCCTCGATGGGACTTAAAATGTGCTCTGTCTCTACGGAGCGGTTTGAAAAATGCATTCAGACTTTTAAAACAGTGCCATTTCTTTGCAAAATTGTTTGCTGTAACGTAAAATGATTAAATTGAAGCGTGAACAAGCACTTTTAAAATCTGTGGACTGATAAGAGCGAAACATGACGAAGCAAAATTTAATACAGACGACTTTGATGGCCTCTGCCGCGGTAAAAATACTCCGTCTTTTAACGTCAGGTTTTTATTTTACTTTGATGTGTTTGTGGTGCATCTCCAGCCTGATGTTGAGTCTATTTATAGATGCTTTGTGTGTGTGTGTTTGTGTGTGTGTGTGTAAGTATGTGGTGTGTTTATGAGTCTTTACATCATTCTGCCACACCTCCCCTGAGTCATGAGAGGGCCCGAGCGGTGACGTCAGACCTCCAGATGGATGTAATTGGCTGAATTATTGTCATCAATATGTAGCATCCTGTAAGAGGAGCAGCAGATGTCAACAAATATCTTTAGTCACAGCGAAACAAGAGCAGCTTCATCCTCTTTCAGGAGGGTCTGCTTTTCTATATTTGCCGAATTAATGTTAAAATGCATGAAGAGTCGTCATGTTTAACACCTCCGAGACTTTGTTAGTTTCCGTCCTGTCTCATCTCCACAATGTGTTCCTCCATCCCTCCTCAGTCTGCTGCTCTTATGTAATCACACCGTCTCTCCTCCTAGGACCGCCTGGCTCCAACATGGCCGCCTCTCTCACTGTGACATCGGTGTGTGTGTGTGTGTGTGTGTGTGTGTCACGTTGTGTGTGTGTTGGTGTGGAATCAATGTGGCTTTTGTGGCGTCCCAGAGAGCAGCTGTAACCACCACAGCTCAGATCTTATACTGTTTTGTGCAGTCGTAAGTCAGACCCTGATTGGTTTGTCTGTTAAACACATCAGAAAAAATATCAAATTAATATAAATCATTTGGGCTGCGACTATTAATATTTTTATTATCAATTAGATTATTTTCCTGACTAAGCCTGTTAGTCTGTAAAATTTCAAAAAATTAAATATAATATTAATCATCTTTATTTGCATTACACCTTTCATACGTAAAATGCAGCTCAATGTGGTTTACATGCAAGAGTGCAAAGATTTCAAACCTGTATATAAATACATGTATACTCTCATACAAATACGCACTTATACATACATACACCCACATACTGTATATACATTTAAAAAATAATAGTAATAATAATAAAAAATAAAATAAAATCATTATACAACACATGTATACCATAGCTCTGGCAGTAAGTTGCAGAACAGGTGGCTGGTGTCTCCGAATGTCCGCTCCGCTCTCATTCTCCGCTGGTGTGTCCGCCTGTGTCTCCCCCGGTGTCCTGCAAAGGTGACCCACAGCCAGTCAGCCCGTTCATTAGACTGGTGTGGTTAATGTGTCCGGAGGGTCTGAGCTGATAATTAAAAATCCAGTCTGCACAAAGAAAAAGCTGTCCAAACGTGGCTCCATGCAGTGTTATTTAAAAAAACGCCAGTGTCTGCTCTGCTCTCATTCTCCGCCGGTGTCTCCGCCAGTGTCTCCGAATGTCCGCTCTGCTCTCATTCTCCGCCGGTGTCTCCGCCAGTGTCTCCGAATGTCCGCTCTGCTCTCATTCTCCGCCGGTGTGTCCGCCAGTGTTCGGTGTATGTAAATTTTACATATTTTTTTGTTCAGTTTCAGTCGTTTTTCGTGAAACATGAAGCATAAAACTGTAAACTTTTAAATTATGGACGATGTAGAAAACAATTTCCCAAGTTAAATTGGAGAAGCTGAATCTCAGCTGCTTCACTCTCTGTTGAATCAGTTTCTCTTTACACCCTGATGGAGAAAATGTGACAGAGACAACTGAAATGTTTTATTCACAAAATAAACCATATTTACTTTATCGTGCCGTTTCCCTTTAACTCCTCCGTGTTGTGTGGATGCTGTGGAGGCTGTAATGTAATTATACAGCAGGCAGCGAAACATTTCCCCAGCTGGTGCTCAGACCGAGCGATTCCTCACACACAGCTTCTCCCTTTGACACAAATCCAAAGAATGACCCACATGGAGCTAATTTCAATTTCTTCAGCAAATCGCTCGGCTCCAAAATCCCAAATATCCAGATCGATAAATTCCCAGACAACGCAGTCTGTGCAGCTGGATCTAAATTTGATCTTGCGCTCAGATTACAGCGTCATTTTTATAATATCCTGATGGTGTTTTTCCCTCGTGCACGTATGTGTACTGTATCACTCCTGTATCAGCACTGCAGAGTGAATAAACCCCTCAAACTGTGGTTTTAAAAGCTGTCAAATCCTTTAAGATGTTTAAAGTAGCAGCAGATATTTATACCACCAGATGGCTTTGAGTCTGCAGATTATATCAGAATAAGAGCTGTTCTTGTATTACATTTACTTAACTTTACTGATTCACTCTTTTCAACATTTTGCTGTTTTAGAAAATTCTAAGAGAGAAATAATTGACTTGAATAAATCGTGAATTTTAAACCAGAGAATTTTCCAATGACCTTGGTTTGCTTTAAAGCTTCTATAATCAATATTTTACTTTAACAATGGATGAATGACTAATAAAAATAATAATAACTTTATTCATATTGCACCTTTACAAACAGTCAACAGAGCAGAAATGGGATACATGTTAAACAGATGTGAAGACATCTGGCTCCACACCAGCTTTAAGCACAGAGCGGTGCTGGTGACACAGATATACTCTCTCAGACTCTCCTGCCTTCAGCGCAGCACGTTAAAATGTGTCACCTCCTTTTTTCTCTCCTCCCTCGCAGTGAGGAGCTGAAGCTGGCCTCCCAGAAGTCTCAGCATCTTGACGAGGTACTGACCTTTTAATAAAATGTTTCTTTTATAATATAAACCACTTCCTTCATCCTGTTATGTAGATCAGAGTTTGTTAAGTCAGAAACGGCGATGTGATTAATAGGTTTTGGCATCGCGAGGATTTACGTCCTGCTGTGAGGGAACTCTTGAAGCTCAGACGGTTTTAGCTTCTATTTAAATGCCTCTATATTTGCGTGTGTGTGTTTGCTTCGCAGCACAATGACGAGCGAAACAGTCAGCAGCCAGACATGAAGACCAGGTAAGAGATATGTTCCTTATATATGTGTATATGTGCTCTTAATCTGACTTTGTGGACTCTGGCTATAATGTATTCAGAAAATAGTAATAAATTGCTGCTTTTTAAATACTGATGTGTTATTTAGTTGATAGTTATAGATCTTTAGTAACTGATAGTTAGTTAAATTAAAAGTTAATAACTTTTTCTCCACCTCTGGACTTATTACACACTGACTCATAACTGGTATCACCCTAATTTAAAAGCATGGTTTGGATTTTTTTGTGATCAATTTATTTTCTTGTATTGACATCCACTGTACAGCATATATCAATGAACAGGTCATTCTTAAAGGGGTTATAACATTACATAAAATCAATGTTTAAAAGAGAAAACGGCTGAAATAAGACAAAAAAAAAACAACAATCACCCGCCAAAGGGATGAACAGCCCCCATGGGATCCAGACCACCGACTCCTGAAAAAATATAAATGTCTCAGAGCTTTTAAGGTTATTTTGGATGTTTTTAAAGTGGTGTCTGTAGTCTGAAACGGAAGCTAAGCAATTAATAAATACATTAAAAAATCAAAATTAGCTGAAGTTCACACTATATGTACAATATTATTGCTTAAACTTACATTTGACCGAACAAGACAAACAAACTAATAAAAAAACAAACATACAAAAAAAAAAAAATCATGCATAATGGTATTCTTACTGTTGCTGATATGCAAAGCGGTTATTTTACTATGCACTTAGAGTATCAAAAGTAAAAGTACTCATTCGGCAGAAAAACCCCTGTTAGTATTTTACTGTTAAATTTTGTTGTGGAGCTTATTTTATTTACTTCAAATATTGTTGGGTAGTTTTAATCTGTAATAATGCATCATATATTATAACCTTTACGTATTTGGAAGTAAAACCTCAATCTGAAAAGTAAAAAAAGTAAAAGTAATAAAAAAGCACAATACTTGCCTCTGAACTGTGTTGGAGTAGAGGTATAAAATACCTTAAAACAGAAGTAAAAGTACAACAAAAACAGGTGCTATTCCTATCAGACTTTTTCATATCTGATAGTACAGTTAGATTATTACTTATTAAATAATTGACATTAATTCATTGTGTCTCTTATTATTTGAATCCGTCTCTAAGTCTGGAAACAGTAATCAGAGGATTAGCGCGTCTCAGCCTTCAAAGCAGCGACTGAAATTAGAGTTTTTGGTGAAGTGGTGATGACTGACGTCTGATGAACGTCTGATGAACGTCTGATGACAGCCGCGGATCAAAGTCGTGGGTTTGTTGTGAGATCAGAGCGACAGAGTAAAGGAGGAGCGATGTGAGGAGCGGCTGACAGCTCTGTGGTGTCGGCCGGAGGGAAGCAAAGAAGCGATGCACAATAATTAGAGCAGAAATAACAGATTTGGAGGGAGAAAGTGTTCTCAGGTAAACACGAGAAAAAACAGGAGAAGTGATTCAGCGAAACGACTTCACATCCAGTTTGACTTATCGAGCTGGCAGCTGTAGCAGAGATGTTCTCGAGGTGTCAGCTGGGCGCCACTGATCTGTTTTAAGTGATTTTGGAGGCAGGTGGTTAAAATTTACGGCTCTATTAATCGACTGAGCTGCAGCCAAGATGATTTTTGGTTGCAAAATTATATTGAATTTTTGGTTTTTCACTGTTTTATTATCGTGCTGCTGAAAAATGCAGCATCATTTATGTGTTTGAATTAATACAATATTCAAGTGAAGTCAGGGTCGTGTTTTAAAAACAAAAGCAAAAAGCGATATATTTCCATGCATTTAGAAGTAAAATATCTCTTTTTTTCTACAGAGAAACAATCTCTAATCAGGAGACGGTGGGGGAAATAAACTTCCAGAAATCCACCGGAGCCTTAATCTCAGACAAAGACCGCGAGCTAGAAACTCTGAGGAACGAGGTACGCACGCGACTTTCATTTCATTTCTTTTAAACGTCATTCTGAGCTGTTTTAAGGGATCGATGTGTCTGTCGCTGCAGATCGCGGTGCTGCGAGGAGAAAACGCCATGGCCAAGACGCTTCATTCGGCCGTGGAGACGTTGGAGAGAGACAAAGCTCAGCTGCAGAGCCGAGTTCACAGTCTAGAGCAAAGGCTCATGGGAACGCAGGTGTCAGAGGAAGAAGACAGGGAAGCGCCACCGTCAGGTGAGGAGACGTGATTAGAGTTTTCACTGCTCTGATGAGGAGTTTTATTCTTTTTGTCAAACTGTTTTCTGGTTTCCTCTGCAGGCGATGCAGCTCTGGAGCAGCTGAGGGAGGAGAAGGAGTTCGCTGAGGGGCAGGTGAGACTGTCAGGACGCCGTCAAATCAGCTCGTGTTCAGGGTTTTTATCTGCGCTCACACGAAGCTGATCTGTGTCTCCATTCGTCTCCTTCAGATCAACTTCCTGAACAGCGTGATCGTCGACCTGCAGCGGAAGAACGAGGAGCTGAAGATCAAACTGAAGAAGCTCGCGCTGGCCGAGTTCAACGGCAACGACGGAACAGATGGGTGAGAAAAATATAAAATAATAGAAAGATAAATAATAGATAAATAGATAATAGAAGACTGATGCTTTTATGTATTTCTGTAAATTGAATATATTTGTTTTCTGGTCAAACTTGTCATTTAAATAGAAAGTAAATATCAGATTAATAATGATAATAGTAATAGTAGTTTTAGTAATAATAATAGTAATAATAATAATAAAATGTATTTGTATAGCACCTTTCATACAAGAAATGCAGCGTAACGTGCTTTACAAGAAAGAAATTAAATGCACCAAGTGCTTCACATCAAAACACATAAAAGACAAAAAGACATAAAATCAATCAATAAAAATAAGCATAAAAATAGAGTATATCAAATTAAGGAAAATATAACATCTTAAAGATGTGCATCGGTACGTAAGTGCAAAAATAAAAGTCAGAGTTGTGAGCAGCCATGCTGGCTAATTTGTGCTGCACCAACTACACTTAGTAGTTTAAAACAACAAAACTACAGTGTGAGTTCATGGAAATGAAGGAACGTGTTTAAAAACTGATGTGTTTTTAATAACGGTGCAGAAGAAGAAGATAAACCACTCACTCTTTCCTCCAGGTTCGTCGAAGGTGTATCAAAGCGGGAAAAGAAGGCGACCCCGCGTCTGTTCTGCGATATCTGCGACTGCTTCGACCTCCACGACACGGAGGACTGTCCCACTCAGGCCCAGAGCCCCGACTCGGTACCTCACACCACCTATCACGGCAAGCCGTCCGACGAGAGGCCCTACTGCGACATCTGCGAGGCCTTCGGACACGCCACAGAGTCCTGCAACGACGACCAGACCTTCTAGTAGCTCCAAAAAAACTGTATCTACATTTTAATTCCTTCTCTTTCCTCTCAAACACGACTCACCCTCCGCTCTCCCACAACGCAGCCCGACTAAATCCCCTTCAGATTTTTCCATATTGTATTTTTATACTGTATTTATGCATATCACTGGTAGCCACCGTCCTGATCGAAAATCCTTTTTCTCTAAAGGTAAACTGTAATGCAGAATGCTCGTCCAAATATGCTGCTTTGGTGCAATATCGATGTTTATAACAAAAAGGAATCCGTCCTCTGCACTTCGTCGTTTTTTATCGTGTTGTTTTGCATTTCGGTTTGTTTCTAAAATAAGAAAAATTGTTGTTTTTTTGGGGCTTTATTTGTTTTTTTAGCAGAAAATGATGCAACTTAATTAAGCACAGTTCAAAGTGAAGGGAAAATGAAGCGACTCTACATTCCTCAAGTCTGTGCGACTGCAAACCAATCAGAGACTGATACTGCCATGTTAACTTTTCACTATTTTTTATTTTTTATATTTTATGTTTAGCAATATTTGGAAATGCTTCTTCCAGCATATCAACCTACGACGGAGTGTTAGGGCCGCTGTCAGGAAAAAATAATTTCTTAAAGTTTTAAAAAAATAAGATGTGATATTGTGAGAAAAGGGCAGGATTTTAAGGGAAAGCATTTCAATATAAATGTAAAAACTTTACTGCAAAAACGCTGTAATATGAAAAAAAGTAATATTTCAAGGGAAAAATTGCACTTTAGAGGAAAAAAGTTGCAACATTTTAAGAAATAAACGTGCATTTCAGGAGAAAATGTACAGGTTAATAGGAAAAAGTTGTATATTTTAAGAAATAAAAGTGGGCATATTTTAAGCAAAAAATGCACAATTTAGAGGGAAAAAGTTGTAAATTTTAATAAATAAAAATCTTTATATTTGGAAACAAAATGTACAAATTAGAGGAGAAAAGCTTTAATATTTTAAGAAATAAAATGCCCAATATTTCAAGAGAAAATATACAGCGTAGAGGAAAAAAGTTGTAATATTTTTTAAAAAACAACCTCAAATTACAAATCTTATCTTAACCTTATCTACAAAAAAATTTAAATGATAAAAACATTTATTAAAAAATAATTTTAATAATAAAAGTTAATACTAATTAAATACTCCATCTTGCCCTCTTTCGTTAAACAATTCCAATTTTTTGATTATAAATGTTACTTTATTCTTGAAATATTAGCACTTTTCTTTAAATATTACAACATTATTTCCAATATATACTTAACTCTCAAAATAGTATTTCTTTATTGTTGTAGTACTTTGACACCATTCTGGGCTAATAATAAAACAACTCTTTTTGAATTATTACAACTTAATTTTCTATATTTTATGACTTCTTTTACTTGAAAAATTAAGATTGGCAGGAATTTTCATAATATTATGATTATTCTCAATAGAGAATACTGACTTTTCTTGGAATATTACATCATTGTTGAAATATAATGATCGTATTCCATATATGAAAAATATTATGACTTTTTTTCTCAACCTTATTATTACATTTATTAGTTATTCGTCTTTTTTAGTAGCCCTAGTACTCCGTCGTAATCAACCTAAATGTTAATCTATGGAAAACTGTTTATAGTTTGTAACATGAGGGAAGCTCAGTCTTGACTTTGGAAAATGTAGCTTTCGTTATTCCAGAGCTTTCAACTGCATCTCACTGTCCTCCTCCTCAGTAGACGGAGTTTAGAGTTAATGAAGACCATGAGATGCACATGAAGAAGACAGCGAAAACTGTTAAGTGGACTTTGAGTTAAAGGGCCACTCCGCAGACTTTATACGTCAAGGTCAGTTTACAAACTTGTTTGTTTACTTACTTTTTGGTTTTTTTACATGACGTGGCTTTACACCTTTTTTTTTTATACAGAATAATCTCATTTCTCATGGTCCTTATAAAAAATGTTCTGGAGCTTTCATTATATTATAATTTTATTATAATTTTTCCAAGTTGTTGTAAACTTTTAGGTGTTTTAAGGTAACCTTTGAACCCTTAGCAAATAGGCATCATTTCTTTTAAAAACATGGAAAAAAGGCAAAAAGCAAGTGCAGAAAAATTTGCAAGAAATTGGTTAAGAGATGAAGAAAATGACCCGAAAATGAAAACAAAAAAGAGAGAAAAAAACAACAAAAAAAAATGGAAACTACCTGGAAAAGAAGTCCCAAAATACATTGCCTAATTTTAAATGCATAATAATAATAAGCAGAAGTATTGTTTTCTTGATGTTTTTTCTGTTATTGATCATTCTCTAATGATTCTCTCTTTTTTAAAGATGGTTTTTATTTACAAACCTTATGCTATTTGCAGGGCATTTTATGATAAGTTGCTGATTGCCTTTTGTTTTTGAAAGAAAATTTGTTTACATTTCTAACGTTTAAATGCTTGTGAAAGGACAAAACTTATATCGGTTTCAAAGGGTTAAAAAAAATTCTGAGCACTTTAATGATAATAGGTTTGAAGTCTATGTTTAAAAACCAGCTCCAGAATAACTGCTAAATGGACTTTGTGATGAGATTGTTTTGTCTCAAAATGTATGCGTGAATAATTTTTTTCCATAGATGAGCACGGAGGTCGATATCCTCGAACCATGCCGCCGAAAGTCACAGAGGATTCGTTGATGATGTTGCATTTTGTTATTTATTGTCTGCTCTTTCACTAACCAGTGATATTCCTACAGGGACATAAGCTCGCACTGATTTAAAGGTGTACAGTCTGAAGGAGGACTACTGTAGTAAAGGTGAAGAATTCCCAGATGGAAACTGTAGAAGACTAACTCAGGCCCTGTCTACATGTATACAGAGAGTTTTACCCTCCGTAAAAAATCAAAAACACAAAAATGTCCACATGACCTGACAAGATATCTCCGTCCACACCAGAATGCAAAAATAACTCAGCATGCCCACAGAAGTAAAGATGCACCGAGTGGCGGAAATTTGGCTGGATCTGGATTTAGCAGCTAAGAAAATGTAAAGAAACCAGGAGGCCGCTGTTATTGTTTCTGACTCAAATTAATTCCCGACCCAAATATTTTTATAATATGTATGATTTGCAAAATATATATAACAAATATATATGCAAAATAACGCTGATTTTTCAAAAACCTTGGGAATAAAAGGAAATATCCTGCAATTTGCAAGATATTAGTAGATTTAGAGATTAGAGAAAAAACAAACACTAATTATCAAAATTATATATTGATAATTATGTCACAGAATTATCATTATTTTTTTCCGGGTAAATTCCTTGTTTGTTTTTGCTAGTTTGGGGTTTTTTTTTTTTCTTATAGGTTCATTTTTTAAAGGAATTAACCAACCTGTCCAGGTTTCAAAGTGTTAAAAAATGCTTGAAAAAAAATGCCTAACATTTCTCTTGTAGAAAAATGAATTTTCTCTCGAGTCAGCTTGTGTATGAGGTCTTAAAAATTAACAGCTTAAAGGTTGGAGTATTTTTTTTTCTCCATTAGAGCAGTGTAAGTCGTAAAAAGAGAAGTGAAATTATCTTTTATTTAAACATTTTATACCTGTTTAACATCTTTCTTTTACGCGGCTCAATTTTCTATAGAAAAGTGTCTCATGTGGACAGACAACGTAAACAGAGGTGGCCTGCCATTGTTTTTCTTGGCGCTTATTACACAACGAAACTATAGACACAAACCGGAGTTTTGAAAATTCTGCACATTAGAAAACATTTTCAAAAATCTCAGTTCTGGTGACCAAAACATAGAAAAATATCCGTTTTCAACAGCATCTGTGTACATGTAAACAGGGTTTTGTAGTTTTGCACTGTCCACTTTAAAGATTCTTTAAAACAAACAGCGCTTTAACTTTATGATTCTGAACAAAAAGTGATTTTCGCTCTGCCCTCTTTAAAGATTAAGTTTCACATTTTGTGAAATCTGTTTTGTTTTTTTTTTTGCTTTCTGGCAGAAAATTATATATTAAAGCACAATGATAAATCTGCAGATTGCTCCTTTCATAGAGAGATATTAGCGGCATCAATCATCTCATGCAACTCTGCCAGAAAGCAAACAAGCGAATTTCCCAAAATGTGGAACTATTCCTTTAAACTAACCGTGTATCGCAACATGCATTTGACTTATCTTGTTCTTGAGCACAATTTTGGATCATATTGAATCTTCCAGTGTAACAGTGTATTATGATACATGACGTGACTAACCGTTGAGTCTGTAAATACTAATCAGAGGCCTGGCTCTGATAAATGTGTACACAGTGCCATGAGACTAAAGATAGCTTTTATGTGGACTACATTTTATTTTTCTGCCCTGTTGATAAGATTAAGACATTGTATAAGGAGAAAAAAAAGCCCATTTGTATAGACTTTAAAAACATTGTGTACTTTATAAGTGATGCGTCTAATTATCAGTGTAATGTTTTATATATGTAACTATTTCAGGCACCATCTAGAAGTGGTTACGAAGCTATTTTACAGATGTTGACGTGGTGTAAAATGTCACTGTTTTCTATGTACTGTATACTCCTCAACAGTCCAATAGAAATACTAAGAAAAACAAACACGTCTATGTTTTTTTTTTTGTTTTTTCTTTTAACTTAAGCTACAATATTGGAAGAAGTACTCAGATGTTAAGTAAAAGTATTAATACCACATTGTATAAACACTCTGTTACAAGTGAAAGTCCTGTATTTAAAGATGATTTTTTTGGCTTTTTGGACTTTATTTGATAGGACAGATAGTATGAAAGAGGGAGAGAGGAGGACATTCAGCAAAGGTCAACAGGTGGACTCGAACATGGTGTGCTGCTGAGGACTCTTTACCAGGTGAGCTACAGGACACTTCAAAGCTCTGCATTTAAGACCTTACTTAGCTCTGAGGGACTGTTAGGCGCAATTTACACACTTTCATTCTTCATGTTTTGATAATTGTGTGTGTGTTGATGCATGTGTCCTAAATGTAGTCCAAATTGTGTATTTGAGTGTAATCAGTGAATTTGCGGCTCAGCTCCTACAATAAGTCTAAAATACACTGTGGAAACTAAATAGTTAACTTCAGACTGTTCAGGTCCAAAAATGCTCCATTGAAACCCATTCAAACTGACATTTTTGATCCCACAGCCATCAGAGCAGAAAAACAGGACTTGTATTATTTCTGGGTGTCATTCTGGGCTTTTGACTCTGAATTTGTCATTTTGACTATTTCCCACCTGATGAGGTCATTTTGACCATATTTGGCATATGGAGGAAATACATGCTATTTCCACTAGGTGACCTGTCACAGTCAATGTAGCTGCTGATCACTGACATACTTCAGGCTGTCATCATCAAGATAAAAAAGCTACTTAGCATGTAGTATATTGAAAATAATATATATTTTTTAATTTTTGAATCTAAAAACATAGTGGCATCATGACAAAAACCTGGCATATGAAGGGTTTGAATTAATGAATATGTGATATTTATGATTAGACCTGGTGTTGGTTAAAAAAATTAGCTCAATGAAAGTAGAAAATAATAATATATAATATTTTTAAAGCTTGATTTTGAAAAGTGCATTTTGTGTGCAGAGCGGTGTGAGTGTGAATATTTGTCATTGCACAAAAAATAATAATGTATCAAAATCAATGTTGCTGTTAATCATTGACATATCCCAGGTTGTGATAATTAAAAAAAACTTAGTAGCATATAGTTAATTGAAAATATTTTTTTTCATCTAAAAACATAGAGAGTTAAAAGAGTTAAAATTCTTAAAATAAGGAATATTTGATATTTATAATTAGTACTGAAGTTGGTTAAAAAAGTTAACTCATAAACCCATATTAATGTATATTTTTTAAAGCTTGATTTTGAAAAGCACATTTTGTGATTGATGTGACATACAGAAGAGTGCATAGACCCTCCTGAGAAAACATCAGTATATTTATAATCATGATAATTATCATTATATTAACTATTTTATCTATATACTGATATGTATGTCTATTTTTCTTTTTTTTTTCGCTAAATTTTAGGTAATTTTTTTGCCACTTGTACCCTCTAACTTCCCTCCATGAAAGTAATCGAGCCAATTTGATTTAAAAACTAAAACTATTATTTTCCTTCCAAACATTGAAGACAAACACAAAATCTTTTTGTGAATTTTATTAAGAAAACAAACCATTGGACATGATAAAAACCAAGCACTACTGATGGAATAAATAAGTCAAACCAAACCATAAATCTGTACAAGATCTAAAGTGAAACAAAATGGTCCCAAGAAAAAAAAAACATACAAGATTTTATATCTCACAGCTCTTTTTTTGTTTTAAACACACAGTTATGAGCAAACTATAAGCAATCGGCTCAATCAGGTGAAAGCTACAACATAAGTGAGATTTTTTTAAAACTGAGTGTACATAATGCTGTTTATAACTGTTAATGTCAATACAATAGCATTTTAAGTTCCAGCGCTGCTGGACTGGGAATGAGGTATATGCTAATCCATCCTCTAAACTGAGACAATTTAAAAAATTTCTTTTCTCTCCATCCATGTGAATGCTGATTTGCTGAAATCGGATCAAGTAATTCTGCGTCGTAAAAGTACTTCTTATAGCCCCTGTTACGTCATGAAGTCATTGGTTTGCAGTGATTCAATTGATTTCAATCTGTATCTGCGAGTAAATGTTGATGAAACTGAATCTGAACGTGTGTGAGGTTGTACATTAGAGGTCACAGGTCTGAATCCGCACTAAATATATATATAAAGTTCAAGTAAATTGCACAAATCTGCACAAAAACCGAGAGCTTGCTTGATGCCACACGTGTATAGATTCAGCCGATAGACAGCACCTTTAGGGGGATCAGAACCAACGCTCGAGCTAAAAACACCGGACCCTTCTGTCAGAGATAAGTAGTGACACGCAGAACATGAACAGAGGTGAGACGTGATTGAATACCAGTCATGATGGTGGGAAACCAGTCCCAGTTACTGGTCTGTTTCTACGTCAGAGTGAAGGAAAAAAACTCCAGCTGAAGCACAAACACACCAGCGGCCGGGAACTCTGAATGATGAGGTTTGCAGATGTTAAATAACCAGAAAAGTAAGTCCTTCTGGGTAGTGTTCAAATTCCAGTCTCAAACCGTTTTAAAAGGAGTAGTTCCACATTTTGGGAAAAAAACTTTTCATGTCAGTGCAGTAAAAATGAAGCTACAGCAGCCAGGAGATGGTTAGCTCAGCATAAAAACTGGAAAAAAGGAAACAGTCAGCCTGGTTCTGTTCAAAGGGGGAAAATATCAGCCAATCAGCACCTTTAACAGTTATAAACCTGAGGAACTTAACTTCAAAAACACACGAAGAAGGCAAAGAAAGAAGAAAAAAACTGCAAGAGACTATTAGAAAATACAAGAAAATTACTGGAAATTAAAAAAAAAAGAGTAAAATATAAAAAAAAAAGACCTGGAAAAAAGCTGCTTAAAATAATGATTCTATAAGATAATATTAAAATCTAATTGTCATGATTATAAATATAGTTCTCAGGACATTTTTCCCAAGCTTTTTTTTAAAATAATCTTCTAAATCTACAAATTTATTGAAATTTACAGCACATTTTGCTATTTGCCCTTTTTCCTTAATGTTTTCAAAAGATTGCAAACCAAATTACTCAGATTTCGACGGTTTAAATACTCGTGAAGGCATCTGAACGCAGCGTAAGAAAAGCCATGTTGATCCAGGATGTAAGGGGTTAAACTAATGAACACGTTATGTTGTTTGTTTAATCTGCACAAAAAGTTTCGTTTTTTCCCTCAAGAAGTGAAAAAGAACAAAAAAAACAAAGGGAGTTGCAGTTAATTTGGCTTGCACTAGCCCGACACAAGTGAACCTTTATGCAACCAGTTCATTTTTAAGAAAAAAAACATGTGAAATACAAAAGGTCTTTCCCCTAAATAATGAATAATCCAAAATCCGATGGAAAAATCCCACAGGCTTTTTATCACAGGAACCAGGCGATGCTACCTTCTGGGCTGGCTGACAAAAAAAAAAACTCTTTATGGGGTTAATTTGCAAAAAATACCCCAAAAAAACAGGTAAGCAGTTTCCCTTTGTTCTGAATATTTCCCAAAATGTTGAACTATCCCTTCAAATAAAAAGTGTTGTAGTTGAATAAATATTGGATCATGCTAATTAGTGATGATTATAAGGCAAAAAAACAAAACAAAACAAAACATGGCACCAAAATTCAAAACCTGCTTGACCTAAAATTTAATCGTAGCAACTCAAGGCACACCTTCAGGATCTACGCTACCTGTCCTCACTACTTATCCGAGAGTTTATCTTGACCAGTACCTTCTTCTTCTTCTTCTTCATCTTCTACAAACCACAAACTAACTCAAAAAACAAAAATATGACTGGAGAACTTTTCATGGATAGAGAAAAAAGACTTCCACTACAGCAGCAAATCTATCTGTGATCGATTGTGACATACCATAACAGTGCATTGACCCTCCTGAGAAAAAAACCCTAAACGTTTCCTAAACAAATATAGAACATTAGTCTAACAGGAGGCGAATCGGGAGGATTGACGTGACGTGGTCTTAGGGTGGAGGTTCAGCCGCCGCCGCCGCCGATCTGAGACCAGGTCAGCCTCATCCTGAGCTGAACCGGGAGCAGAAAAACGGGTCTCAGAGCGGCGCCCGGAGTCAACCTCGTCCTAATCTCAGATCCCCAGTGTTAACTCTTTCTAGTCACAGATGCAGGTCAGTGTTTGTCGTCTGGCCTGGCGGTGGCTGGGGGTGGGGGTGGGGCTCGGGTGACGGTGGCGGCGCCCCCCTGGTCACGGAGGGGGACCGCGGCCCCCGGCGGTTCAGAGCTTCTCTTGGCATTAGTGAAAAAGTGGAGAAACTGGAAGGAAGCACGGAGGGGACCAGTGAATAGAGGTAATATCCATTCTCCCTCTGTGGCAGAGGAGTGTGAGGAGGAGGAGGAGGAGGAGGAAGAGAGACGTCCATTCTCCCTTTGGTCTGGAGGAGGGGAGGTGGGGTGGTGAGAGGAGAGCCGGTGCATCCATTAGCCCTAAATTATCTAGAGTTAACGGAGGGAGGTGCAGAGGGAGGGAGGAGGAGAGGAGGAGAGGAATGACTCAGCCCCAAACATTTAACTCTCCTCAAAGTCCTGAGACGAGGACTCCACTTTGCTCTTCTTGCTGGGCGGGGCCTCCTCCTCTAGGTCCTACCAGAAAAATCATAACGTCAAACACGGGAAACGCGTCTGTAGGAATAATACACACTTCTGTTGTGAAAACGAGCAAACACAGAATTTACTATTCACTTTTACGCCAACGACTTTTTTCTGACAAGCCGAGCTTACAGCCTTTAAACCATCCGCAAAATGTAATTTAGCCTGCTTTAATATTACACTCACACCGCTCCGCACACACAATGCACTTTTTCACAGTCAGGCTATAAAAAATTATATACATTACTATGATTTTCTACTTTCATTAAGGTATTTTTTTTAAAACAACATCAGTCCTGATCACGAATATCAATATTCATTATTTATATATACAATATACACATTTAAATGCAGGTTTTTGTCATGATGACACTTTTTTTGATGAGGAAAAAAACCAGACGAAGCACAAAAAAGGGAATTATTTTTAACAATGTAAATGGTGTGCATGTAAGACGCACCCAACAGTCCCTAAGGGTTAACTGAATTTCAGACTTTAAGAAAGTTTTAACATGCAAAATGTAATTTAATATTTATTTATTTTATTTAGTATAAAAGCCTGAAGGAACCCAAAATCAAATAAAATTTATTTACATTTAAATTATAAATTTATAATTCAAACAATTATGTTATGCAATCACATTTCCACAATAAATATGCAGTTGTAATAATCAGGCTTTTTTTTTCCAAAAAAATGTTATTCGTTAGCTGTTATTTAGTTGTTACTGTCTTTATAGTTTATGAAGTGCCACACTTCTCAGCTGCATCTAAAATATGGTTTTGTTATTGAGTAATGATTTAAGTGGCTTCATAATACACGCAATAGTTTTTAAGACACTGTTTAAAGTGCGAAGGTTTCAGTGGCGTCTTTTGACAAAGATGCAGATCTGAAACTTCTCCTGTGGTCGAAGGTCGACAGTGGAAACTAACGGGAGCTCAGAGAGAAAAAGCAGTACTCAGGTCTGGTGGTTTCTGTGCAGAAATATTTACAACTTAACATTTATTAAAAGGCACATTGTGCCGCACATGCTCCAAGGACATGTTGCTTTTATTCGAGGTCCTGCTGCATCTTTGTGGCTATAAATATCCATTCAGCATTCACAGAGAGCCCCGGGGGCAACACAGCGCGGTTATAGTTGTAGAAGCAGCAGCTACAGAGAAAAGTGTAACAACGCTCATAAAATGGGCTGAATTTTGTTTATTTTGGGATTTTTGTCCCGGATTTGAGATTTCTGTCTCCAAACTAGAGTCACAAATTATGAGCACTTTCCTTAAATAATTAATCGCTAAAATTAACAATCAATTAATCGTTATTTGAAAAAAAAAAAAAAAAAACATAAAAACTTTGCTTTTTTCAAACAAAACCAAATGCCTTTTTTACCCCTAAATCAAAGCTCAAAGCAACATTTCATAGCCATATATCGGTTAAATCGATTAAATTTCACATGATTGATTAAATTCTTAATGATCGATTAATTTTTCATCATTCCTACAACGAATCGATACAGTGAAGGAAAAATAATATTGTCTGCGATGCTCGCAGAATTGAAAATTTAGGTAGCAGTGTCTTTTTCCAATAAAATTAAAATATTTTTTTCTGATAACTGTGGCTATTCTACAGACTCACTGTCAACAGTTGTTTTTTGATTTTTTTTTTAACTGAGCCATTTTTCTGGAAAGATACTATATAGATATAGAGAGATATATAGATATAGTAGAATTATAATATTAGTAAAAAAAATTAATAGAAATCTCAACGAGTGAAATTTAACGGACACATAAAACTTAGTATCTGCACAACCAGATTACGTTAGAAGCAAGTGAAAAAATAAAGTGGGTTTTTTGGGGTTTTCGTTGTAATTTTGTGCGTGTTTGAAGACGTGTTTGTACCTGAGTGGCTTTGCTGTCTGAAGAGTCCTTGTCTCCTGAGGACAGACTGTCTCTCTTGGCACTTTGTGCTCTCTCTGAGGTCTCTGATGACGGGGTGGTCTTACCTGAGGATGAATTTAACATCAATAAATCAGAACAGGAGCGCATTTCTTCATCTGCAGTAAACACAGCAGCACTGAGCACTAGATTACAGGCGTGTTGTAGCTGCTGACGGCTGTTTTCCGACGCTTTAATGACACGATGTGGTGGTGAGAAGTAACTGCAGGATTTATCTGTTACACTTTTGTTCTAAATATGTGTTGTAAAGGTGTTTAAGACATACTTACTACACTTAATGTGAATATGACAGCACTCAGTTGAGGCTCGTGACGAGCAGAAAGTGTTTTATAAATCTTTGTAGGTATCTTAACCCTCTGAAACCTCAGCAAATTGGCTTGATTTTTTTTTTTAAAAAAAAAACACAGAATAATGCAAGAAATTTGTAAAAATTTACGCAGACGGTTACCTAGAAATTAGCAAAAAATTCCAAGAAAAAAAGGGAAAAAAACAAACAAGTCAATTACCTGGAAAAAAATCCTGAAAAAATTTAAATAAAATAAATAATAGTTAAAAAAAGTATATATATATTCATAATCTAACATAATTTTAAATATATAATCAGAAATAGAGTTTTCTGAAAATGTTCTCTATTTTTTGGGTTATTTTCTTGTTCTTGCTCTCTTTTTAGCTTCACTTTCTTGTCACCTTTTACCAGTTTCTTGTCATTTGCATGAAAATTGCTGAGTAACTCTTTTTTTTAATACTACATTTTGACAGAAATCAGTTTTCTTTGGTTTCAAAATTTTTTCAGTTTCTTATGAAAGATATTTGAAAACAGCTCACGAAAACTGATGCAGGTCTCAAAGGGTTAATGAGACATGAGACCAGCATGTTAAGCTGCAACAAGATTCACGCCTGAAAACGGGGAAGTTGTCGTTTTCGTTTTCTCTCGCTGCTTGTGTTTTCTGTTGTGACGATTTGAGACAAAATTAGAGCGGCAAATCAAAAACAGGAAGTGGCTCATCATCCGTCCAATCAGCCGTAAAGCTTCTCTACCGCCTGCGACACGTCCACTGAGGTAGAAAGAACGACAGCGGGGAGTAAATGTGATGTGTGCGCGTGTCTGACCCCTCTTGCTGTCCGGGCTCTGGTCAGTCTTGGCCTCGCTGCTCTCGCGGTGAGACGTGGCGGTGGGCTCGGGGGCGGGGCTGGTGCTACAACTGTTTTCCTGTTTAACCGGAGACGAGTCGGCGATGGAGCTCTGGTTGCTGTTATCATCTAAAAAGACGGAGAGATGAAGTCATGTTAGTTGTTTTTGGTCGTTGTGAGATTTTCAGATACTGGTCTTAACTGAAAGCTGGATCGTCGTCAGTTTTCTTGCTCTGTATTGAGACACATTTCTCACCTTCGGACCCATCAGACTGGTTTGATTTATTTTGAAAACGTGGGGGGAAAAGACACCGAGCAGCTAGACAAGAAAATTTCTAAAAATTACAAGAAATTAATAGAAAACTATTTTTGCAAAAGCAGGGAAAAAATGACCAGAAAACAACTTAAACTATCATAATATAGTGTCATTTTTAAATTTGTGTTACAGAATTATTGTAATTTTTAAGCGCTAATTTCCTTTTTTCTCCTTTTTTTGTTTCTTTCTTTTGTTGTTAATTTCCAGCTAATTTTCTTTTTGTTGGCTAATTTTTAGGTAATTATTATGAAGTTGTTAATTGTCTTCTTCCCCAGGTCTTTAAAGGGTTAAATGCTTGTGTCTCATTGCAGCACAAGAAAACTGATGACAATCCTGGTGTGAAAGGGTTAAGACACAAAACCTTTTTTTATGTAGTTGTATATTCTATTATTAGAATTTGTCATTTTTTAAAATAGTTTGCATAAAACCCCGCCGGAGGAATGGGCACAAACGTCTCAAAATAAAAAGCTCGGTGTGTCTGCAGGAAAAGCCAGATTTAACACTTTAAGGTGCTGCAGCGGATTTCTAAAATCAAGCGTCTCAAACTGTAAAGGTGTCTGACAAGAGGATGTCGCTGTATTTAGAAAAAGCAACCAGTCCCTCCAGGATTTCAGGCTTTTTCTTTAGGATTGTAGCAGCTTTTTCCAAAAAATTTAATAAAATTAAATAAATTTTAAAAAAGCATATGTTGTACTTTTTAGGCATTTTTCCCAATGAAATTGAGGGATCAGGTATTGCTAAAAAAAATTAAACGTACTAATCGTAGAGACGTACTAATACACTGATTGGACTTTTTAGGGGATCTCATAATAATAATAACAATAATAATAATAATAATAATAATAACAATAATAATAATAATAATAATACATGTTATTTATAAGCACTTTTACAGGAACTCAAATACACTGTACAAAAGTAAAAAAGCAACATGAAAAAATTGACAGCAAACAAAACAACGACAGAAAAAAGTACACTGAACAATCTCACAATAAAAGCCAGTTTAAAAAGGCGGGTTTTCAGGAAGGATCTGAATTTGGATGTGTCGGGGATTTGCTGACAAAAATAAAAGCATCACTTTAGGATTTTCGGTACGTACCGTGCATGTCCATCATTCCCGGAGAGGAGCTGTTCTCTGGAGTCGTCAACTCTGAGCCGTATTTCTCATCTTTACCTTTCTTCTTATTTTTGTTTTTCTACGATGACAGAAAACGTACGTACGTTAAAAACACGATAAGAGAGGAAAAGAAACATTTAACCTTCAAAATAAAGGTAGAAAAAGGTTATCTTGTCTTCAGCATATCATAAAACGCACCTTTAAGTGCCTTGCCTTAAAGTACGAAAACAACCAGAAAACAGTCCAAATTTAATCTCTTAAATTAAACATCGCCAGAAAAAATACTGCAAATTTTCACTTGACAAAAAAGTTGCAGGGAACTTGCTGTATATGATGTTGAAACGCTCAGTTTTGACAAAACATTTGCTAAAGGCATTTAAACAAAGTTTTGTGTTAGATTTTGTGATATTCCAAATTCTAAATATTGACAGAAAGATTTTCGTTTTTATTGTAAATGCACATCGGTTATTAACTACTCATAATCGGCCCTGAAAAACCAAAATCGGTCCAAACTTATAGATGATCCTACAAAACAATAACAATTCACTTGATTAAAGTTAACGAATAACGTTTACTGAAAACAACTTTTAGGAAAATAAATCTTCAGGAAAAACATGCCAGATTATAAAAAGAAGAATTTTAACGATAATTTTGACTGACACGTATTTCTGGCGCAGAATAGCGAGGGTGGCAACCTTAAATCAACGGGTCGACCGATCCTGCACGTCCACGGTTAAAGCTAATAATTGCACAACTCACATCGTCGGATTTGGGCTCCGTCACTGGCACCCACTTGTAGATACGAAGGGACGTGTCTCCGACAGTCACCCATTTCTTCTCCCTGTGTCGGAGCGAAAAAAACAAGCTCACTCAAAGGCGCCATACATTACATTATCTCCCCCGGCACTTCTAAATTAAGACGCTGACATGATGTGAGCAAAAACAAGAGCACAGCCCCTGAAACAAAGACTCTAGTCAGTCTATTAATACTATACCATATAACTATTACTAAAAAAAAAAACTATGAGTTTAAAAGTACTGGCTGCCATTATTATTTTTTTCTCTTTATAATTTTTTTCAATTAACATTTAAATCTAAAAAATGTCAGACAAGAGAAAAATGGCCATTTCCCAGAACCAATTATTTTATCATCAAACTACTTGTTTTTACCAACAGCCCGAAACCCGAATATATTAAATTTAAAATGATATTAAGCAGAGATGAACAGCAAATTATCATATTTTAGAGTCCGGAGCCAGTGAGTGTTATTGCATTTTTTGCTTAATAAATTAGTTAATATGCGTCTGTGAATGGAAAATATTGTGATTATCCCAGCAGGAGACATATGATGTTAATAATAAATAGACTCTAAAATCACAACTGATTACCAAAAGCTCATTATGCCTCTGAATACAATTAAATTACAGCAGATAAAATACATTTTAAACAAACCACCTTGGGCTTTAGGAACATTTGACGTTTGATAGAGCAAAATGAATCAATAAGAAATAATTGGCACGTTAACTGATAATGAAAGTATTTGTTAGTTGCAGCCCTCAGAAAATATATTTTATAAAATGTTAGAAAATTGTAAAATTAGAAAAGCCTAAGTTGACATGTTTAAATGTCTTAATTTGTTAGCTGTTGTTATTTTTTGTGATAACTAATAATCATTTAATCAACTACTTTTAGCTCTAAATTTATTAACATTTATTCTAGAATTGACAATAAGACACTGCAGTAATAACATATCATACAAAATCACATGTTCTTATGAGTTCATATATTCATTTTTATATATTTACATTAGCAATAATTTGTATGTAAGATCTAAATTAGCTGTTAAAAAGTTGAAGTGGAGTAAAAAGTACAATATTTGCCACTAAAATGTAGCACAAAATTTCGGGAAAATCTGTATTATCATTTATCATCAATGTAACACTAAAGTGGAGTTCAGTATAAAGAAGGTAAGTACAACTGCCTTAAAACAGTACTTAAGTACAGTACTTGAGTATATGTACTACTACAAATCAATATAAAGTAACTTTTTGGATACAGTGTCATATCACATTAACTTTACTACGAAAAACAAAAATAAACACCTGAGATAATTAAAATGTATACTTAAATTTTTGTATAAATAGTTTAAAATTAACTTTAACTGATGTGTTTTAGCTTTAAAAGGCCATTAAAATGTAGCAAAATTTCAGTATAAAATAGTACAACACTGAAATACTCAAGTACAGTTACCTTAAAACTGTAGTAGTTAGGAAAAAAACTTCAATCAAGTTTGACTTTGTGTTGTATTTTTAAAAGATGACTGTTAATTAAAAAATATTTTTGAATCACCAGTTCTCATGACTTTGACCTGGGGAGGTTTGATTTTACCACCCTGTAAATCAAAATTGTTGCTTTGACTAATCGACTAATTCTCTGTAGGCAGATTTAATTTATCTAAAGTCATACATTAAAAATGGCATTCAATTTGATATGCCTAAAATATCAAGGTAAAAGTACTTTATATTATTTATATATTCAATTTTATATATATTTACATAAGCAATCAATTTTATGTACAACCTAAATCTGCTGTTAAAGGATTGTAGTGGAGTAAAAAATACAATATTTGCCACTAAAATTTGGTAAAATTTCAGTATATAGTGGTATCAGTGAATGAGTAAATGTACTAGTCAGTCTAAAGTAACTTTTTGGATCATTTGAAAGGATACAGCTTTCACGATAAACCTAAAATAATTAAAATGTATACTTAAATTTTACCCAAAAAAAGGCTTAAAGCTTAAAATTGAGTTACTTTTCATTTTGATCAAAATGACTGTTTAATGACTGTTAAATTAAACGTTTTTCCAGCCACCAACTTCTACTTACACTGTAATTCTACATTTTAGTAGCAAATATTGTACTTTGTACTCCATTATGTAAATATATAAAGATAAATTTACATTATATGAAGTTTTTTTTTGGCTCCTCCTTAATCAAATAAATGCTACTTTCACATTAGTGTTGCAGTAATAATGATACAATAATGGAAGACTCACTAAATCATTAGTATTTTTCTTTTTTATTTTTGGTACATTAAACTGATACTTAAGTAGCATTTTAAGTAGTCAAAAATAGGAATACTCAGGTACAATTACCCTAGAACTTTACTTCAGGGCAGTACTTGAATATATGTAAGTCAATCTAAAGTAACTTTTTGGATAAGTTAGAGGCATACAGAGTATGCTTACATGATAATTGAAATGAAAAAGAATAAAAATGTTTTCTTAAATTGTTGTCAAAAAAGCTTAAATTAACTTAACAGCAAAAACAAAAATAAATGTATACTTAAACTGTTCTACGAATAACTTTAACTTTAACCGATGTGTTTTATCTTTAAAAGATCTTTAAAATGTAGTTTAAAACAGTATAAAATTAAAATACTCAGGTACAGTTACCTTAAAACTGCACTTAAGTACTGTAAATTGAACTTTTTGGATTCAGTGTTAGCTTAGGCTTCACTGCAAAAGAAAACAAAATGGATAGAAAATTAAAATTTATACTTAAATCGTTATCAAAAAAAAAACTTAAAATCGAGTTTGAGAAAGTGTTTTATTTTGACATTTTTAAAGACCGTTAATTTAAAATTACTAAAACTTCTGACTTTGACCTGGGGACGTTTGATTAAACCACCTGATAAAGAAAAAAAAACACCTCATAATTTCTACCACCGGGCGGAGTTACACACCTAAAATGAACAACACATACTGTCGACATATGTGTGTGTGTTTGTGTGTTTAAATGTGAATTAAAGTGTGTTTTTGTGGTGTTAAACGTTAAGACTGAGTCACTACGTGTTCAGCCATGCACTCCTGTTAGCCTACTTCCCTCTCCCAACCCCCACCGAGCCTCCTTCTCTCCCGGACCTAAAGGGCGACTCAAAGCGCTTAATTTAAAACTCCAGACGGACTAAACTACTCCGACTCAAGAGCGCCGTCGTCAAATTGTTTCCAAGTCGACAGTTATCGGAGGTTTCTGCCGTTAAAAAAACACAAAAAAACACCCGCTCCGAGCTCAAACAGCGGGCAGCAATGGCTTCATGTGACTGCATCGAAATGGCTTCTGGGTTCAACCCTTTTAGAGAGAGTAAAAAAAACCCGGGTACATCATGTTTTACGTCTGAAACGAAGCGGCCAGACGACGGGCTGAGCCGGTGCACCGCACTAGTGCGCCCCGGTGCAACCTGAGCTGCAAGTACATCTGCCGTGAATCCGCGTTCACAAATCATCCGTTTTTCTTTCAATTTCATCCCGTCTCCTTCCCTCTCCTCCCCCAACAAGCCCGAGCCTTTCTCGTGTTAGATAACGAAGCCCGCTTTTTCCTCTCTCCTCCTTACCATTTTCGTACTTTCTCAATAGCGGCCATGACCCTCTTGATGTCATCTTTCGCCCTGCTCCGGGTCTCCGCTCGGACCGACCTGCCCGACATTGCCGCGGTGGGTTTAATATTTTTAAAGCTCAGCCGGCAGTTCAGTTCAGACACAATGCAAACAGTAGAGCGCACAGAGGACGCACCGCGCATGCGCGGCCTGATAGAGCAGAGAGAGGAGGGGAGGGGGGAGGAGGAGGAGGAGGAGGAGGGGAGGCTGCAGCTGCACCGAGGAGACAGATGTGACTCCTGCTGAGAGAGGAGGAGAACAAAGAGGCTGCTGCTGCTCCTCCATCCTCCTCAAACTGACAAAAACTACACGGGTTTGGTGCGAAACTTCAGGGACAGTCAGATAAATACTTCAGCAGGGCTGAGGAGGAAGTATTTATATCAGTTACTTTACTAAAAGTACTAATACCACACTGTGAAAACGAGCCTACTTTCTACAGTAAAAATGCTCACCTACAATTAAAAGTTCTGCACTGAAAATGTAGTTAAAGCTGTACTACTACACAGTGAAAATACTCTCTTATAATTAAAAGTCCTGCACTGAAAGTGTAGTTAAAGCACAACTACTACACAGTAAAAATACTCTCTTATAATTAAAAGTCCTGCACTGAAAATGTAGTTAAAGCTGTACTACTACACAGTAAAAATAAAAAAGTAGTAATACCACATTGTGAAAATAAGCCTACTTTCTACGGTAAAAATACTCTCTTATAATTAAAAGTCCTGCACTGAAAATGTAGTTAAAGCTGTACTACTACACAGTAAAAATTAAAAAGTACTTAAGTAAAATACTAATGCTTTACTGACAATTAAAAGTACTGCATTAAAAATGTAGTAAACTCTGAATAAGAACACGTGACTGGTACACAAAGTTTAATTTAAAACGACGATGTTGCTCTCTGGTGGCAGAAAAACAAAACTGCAGAAATGCTCTCTGATGTCTTTGGCTTTTATCAAATTCATAAAGATTTATCAAAAACAAATTATTATTAATAGTATTATTAATATTTTTTGAATATTTTATTTTATATTATTAATTACATTTTGTTTTTTTTCCCTTCAGTTTGTAATAAATGAATGTGGACCTTGTGGTCAGCGTTTATTTAGGATACCATTTACAATAAGATTTATTACGATAGCAATGATGATGATCATTATAAGAATAACCATATTATTAATAGTTACAATAACAATAATCACAACAAAAATAAATTATAATAATTCATTCAGCAGTTGCAATACGAAGTGCAAAAGTGTTAATATAATAATAATAATAATAATAATAATAGAAGTAAAAAAGATCCGTTTCTACATTACTTTTTTAAATTTTATTTTATTTTTATTTTATTTTAACAAAATCTTTACAAAAAATATTTTTAAAAAATTATTTTTTTCCCCCAATATTTCCGAGGGCAAGTGAAGGGAGCACGACATATTGCGTCATCTCTCCGCGACGCGTCGACACGCTGCTCTTTGCGAGATGAGCTAACACAGTGCAACTCCCCAAATACTGCTAATAAAACTTTATAAACCGACTTAAAACTAATTTTTTACGACGCCACTCTGAAAGGTGCTCCTTAAATTTTTATTTTAAAAGGTAATTCTGAGTTTGGTCTTAAATTGGGGCGGCCTGACGTCAGGAAACGTCCCCCGCTGTTTGTTTTGACAGTTTCAGGCTCTCTGGTGGTTTCACGATGAATGAAGAAGGTACGTTTGTTTCCAGTTCACCTGTTTTGATTAAATGTTGGGGTAATATTATTAAATATTCTGTTTTTTTCTGTGTCTCCGGTTCAGAGCTGGTGGAGTATTTCAGGGCTCAGATGAGGAAAGACCCGGACATGGCGTCTGCTGTGGCGGCTATCCGGACCCTGCTGGAGTTCCTCAAGAGAGACAAAGGTGTGTGCGTCTGTCAAATAAAATAAAGTAAAAATAAAATAAATAAATGACGTGGTCAAAGCAATACTAATAAAATAAAAAATACAATGAAATACAATACAGTAAAATAAATACAGTAAAGTAAAATAAAATACACAAGAAAATAAAATTAATAAAATAATAACGTGGTCAAGTCAACTTAAATAAAATAAAGTAAAATACAACACAATAGAATAAAATAAGAAAGTACAGTAAAGTGAAATATAATAAAAAAAATAAATAAGATAAAATATAATACATTAAAAAATGTGGTCAAGTCAACTTAAGTAAAATAAAGTAAAATACAACACAATAGAATAAAATAATAAAGTACAGTAAAGTAAAATATAATAATAAATTAAAAAAATAATGTGGTCAAGTCAACATAAATAAAAGAAAGTAAAATGCTATACAATACAATAGAATAAAATTAGAAAGTACAGTAAAGTAAAATATAATAAATAAAATAAAATATAATAATAAATAAATAAATAAAATGTGGTCAAGTCAACTTAAATAAAAGAAAGTAAAATGCTATAAAATACAATACAATAAAATAAAAGTGCAGTACAATAACAAAAAATGAAGTAAAAATAAGTAAAATAAAATATAATCTAAAATAAAATAAAATAAAAAAAACTTCTCATGGTGGCCAGCATTCAATTTTGTGACGTTGCATTTTCCAGCTGATCCAAGAGTTTTTTAAAAAAAAGTTTATTTAGCTTCAGAAGGAGGAGAGTTTTCTGGTTTGACTTTATAAAACCTGTGCATAATGTGAATATTAACACTCCTCCCGCTTGTTTTGTTCTGTAATTTTTATATTTTTATTTGGCAACAGTAATTAATGCCTGTGAGACACGGCCGCTGGAGAAGGCACTCGATAATTTTCACATGGAAATTTTAATGTCTTTCTGTGTAAAGAAGATAAATCACAACTAAATGTGCAACATTTTCTTAGGTTATTTTCTTGAACTAGTCAATTCTCTCTTTATCTGATTGATCATTGATCAAAGTGGGACTTTGATTTTGATTTAAAATATCCTTCACATTATAGAGATGACTGTCTTAATTAGGAATTTTGTGGAAATTGCCTTGAACATTTTTCCCCTTTTTGTCTTCATCAATTAATTTGTTTATTTTTTAATTTTTTTTAAACGTTATCTATCATTGTGTTTCGTCTTGTTTACCTGCTGACTCATCTTTTGGCTTGTACTTTTATTAATTTCCTTTAAGCACTTGATTTTGTTGTGAATCATCATCTCCAAAACAGGCTTGAAGAGAAGTTTTATAACTGTCTTTTTTGTGAATTTTCCGGCTGAAATAAAATTTAAAAAAAAGAAAACAATATTTGCCTCTGAGAGGTCGTGAAGTGGAAGTATCCTGAGCATTTCTGGTGAACCGCAGCCTGATTTTCACCTCCAGGTGAGACGATCCTGGGCCTGAGGGAGAGCCTGACGGGGGCCACAGACTGCCTGACGGGAGTCGACTCCTCGGTGGCCGTGTCCTCGGGAGGAGAGCTCTTCCTGCGCTTCATAAGTCTCACATCTCTGGAGCACCAGGTGAGGGGACGCCAACATGCACCCGAACAAACTGACGCTTAATGTGGCGTCTAAAAACATCCATCCACCCGTTATCTGCTGAGTCATGGTGGCAGCAGGCTGAGCAAAGGTGTGAGAGACAGCAAGCTCAATTTGCGGCAGCGGCACCTAACTGTGGCACCTGGTGTGGCACCCCCAGATGCCGCAGCTAGGTGCCGCTAGCAGTCGCAGCAGATGCCACTGGTTGCTGAGACTTGCCGGGAGGTGCCAGGAGGTGTCAGGAGGTGCCAGTGCTTGTGCCACTGCTTGCCAGGAGGTGCTGGAGGTGCCAGTGCGTGTGCCGCGGTTTGGCGGTTTTTAATATAGCCTACTCACAAAATTAATATATTACAAGGTGACAAAATTATCTGCAGCAGCGGAAAAATCCGCCGAAAAGGGGACACGAGGATGATATCAGCTTCCTCTCATCTCACTGTCTCTCCGCTGTGTGTGTGTGTGTGTGTGTGTGTGTGTGTGTGTGTGTGTGTGTGTGTGTGTGTGTGTGTGTGTGTGTGCGCGCGCGCGCGCTGACAGCCTGTGAATACTGGATCTGAAGACAGAATCACTATGAAGCTTTTAATCACTGATTTGCAACTCAACAGATAAAGGCTTTTAAGCTTTTTTTCTCTTTTTAATCAAGATCCATAATATACGTTTTTTCCCTTTTTTTAAATGATCTTTTTTAAAAATGTTTTTTTTTAATGAGTTGACACAAGATATTAATTTAAGAAGGATAGGCAAAGCTTCAGCCTACACCTTTTTGGTCAAGGTACTTGTGTTTTGACACAGCCACGTGTTGTTTCTAAAAAAGGGCATCTACAAAGATTATCAAAGAAGATTTGTGTCATCAAAAACAGGAATATTTACACCAGAGGCTCAAAAACTGCAGTATCTGCGGTCTCCCCATCAGTCAGTTTTTCCGATTAAGAAACTAATTTTTTAAAAAATCAACAGATATAGAACAGAACATTTTATGTTTTCTTTCCTTTTTTGGCTTGTTTTTTTTTTTTTTTCAGTTAACAATTGAATAGTTCAAAAATCTCTTTTCTCTCCAGCGTCATTTCTCTCACTCCTCTCCACTCTACAACATGCAGGGGACGTGGACTCACTTCTGTGCTCGTTGTGACAGAAAACGCAGCTGCTTACCGCTCGTGGCCGCGCTGAAACCTGTTGTCAGGTTTCAGCGCGGCCACTCAGGCACAGATACTGCAGTAGACATGATGAGAGGACATGATGAGAGGACATGATGAGAGGACATGATGAGAGGACATGATGAGAGGACATGATGAGAGGACACGCTGGACGCGGTTTGAGTTCAGGTGTCGTGAGTCTCGGTTCTGCTGAAAGAATAAACTGATATCTGATGTTTGGTGTAAATGTGCAGAGATCACAGCAGAGCCGTGACTTAGGGACGGTTCTGTAGCTGCTGCTTCCTGACAGTTTGGGGAACGTTCCTCTGTAGTTCCTCTATAACTTAAACACAATATTATTTTCAGCATTATTTTAGTACATTCAAGTTGACATAAGAAGATCAGAGGGAAAAATACCCCAAAATTCTAAAAATGAAATTGAGTTTGCTCTTGAAAATTATTATAAATTTATACCTAAATTATCTGATTTCAGTATCTGTGTGTGTGTGTGTGTGTGTGTGTGTGTGTGTGTGTGTGTGTGTGTGTGTCAGGATCTGTCTCGCTGTAAGAAGGTGATGGAGGAGAGAGGAGAACTGTTTCTGGAGAAAATCTCGATGTCCCGGAGCAAAGTTGCTAAACTCTGTCACACCTTCATCAAAGACGGCGCTGTAAGTATTTTAATTTTTATTTTTTACGCTCGTTAGCACAAAGTTACTGTTTGTTAAGATGTTTCAGTTCAAAAAGTCTCATCGAGATCAGAATCTTTTTACGTTCAGTTTTTGAGTTGAATGTTTTTATTTATTTCACTTATAAATGTATGTTTGATCTATTTTATTACTTTTATTGTTTCTGTTGTTGTTGTTGTTTTTGGTCTTTTTCTTCAGATTATTTTCTGCTGATATTTTACGTCCTGCATCTTGCATTATTTGACCTCTGGTTTTAATTTTATCTGAATCCTACCTGAGTTTCTTGTTGAATCGGTGTCTGTGTGTCCCATTTCTGCTTTGTTTTGTTGTTTTTAAAGGTGCTATATACATATATATATATATATATATATATATATATATATATATATATAAAAAGTAAAATTATTTATGTTCAGCTTTTAAGGACTTTGACAGAAAAAAAAGCAAGATATGCAGAAGCTAATATAATAACAGCAAACATACAAAAGTATATTATAAATAAGTAAAAGTAAAAATAATGAAAACACAACAATTAAGCATTAAAAAACAAACAAAATATTTTAAAAAATATTTTAAAATATTGATATTAAAGTCTTAAATTATTTAGAAGATATATTTTAATTTTTACTCCTACATTTTCCTTTTTTCTGTTCTCCTGATGCACTAAAATCTTTTATGTCTTTGATTCTTATTACATTTTTAACTTTTTTTTTTTTACTTTATTTTATTTATTTTTTATGTAAACAGCTATTTGTGTGACCATCGATGGAAGAACATAGATTTTAATTGTCAGACTCCTTCGCTGTAATTGTTGTTTGCGTGACGTTGAAGAAGTTGAGCTCTGAGTTTTAAAAAGTGCTGCGTGACTGAAGGTCGCCGTCGTCCTCCAGAGAGACACGTAGTTGTGAGTCGGCAGTATTCGGACGGTGCAGCACAGGTACATGTACTTCGGTGTTTGTACACGCAGTATTTCGGCAGCTCGGTGACTGATGTCTCCTCTCTCAGAAAATCCTGACTCACTCGTACTCCCGAGTCGTCCTCCGGGTTCTGGAAAAAGCCGTAGAGGAGAAGAAGCGCTTCTCTGTCTACGTGACCGAATCGCAGCCTGACTCAGCCGGGTGAGCGAGCTGTGTGTCAGTAAACTGTGTTTTATTCTGAGGACACACACACACACACACACACACACACACACACACACACACACACACACACACACACACACACACACACACACACACAGAGTGGTTGAACCAGCTTGTCTTTGTGCAGGCGACAGATGGCAGACGCTCTGAGGAAGCTGAACGTCCCTGTGACAGTAGTGCTGGATGCAGCTGTGGGGTAAATATCTTCGTTATCGAGTTTAAAACGCCGTCTCACGTCGTCAGCGTGAACATTTCAGCAGTAAGCGTTTGTGATGTGTCCGCAGGTACGTTTTGGAGAAAGTAGACCTTGTTATTGTTGGTGCAGAGGGGGTCGTTGAGAGCGGAGGGATCATCAACAAGGTGAGTTTCAGTGAAGCGTCACGAAACAAGTTCAACCAGAAAGAAAAAAGATATCGATTTAGAGTATTTTTGTTCAAACTGTCCAGAGTCCATCAATAATATTCAGTTATCGCTGTTCAGATCGCTACGTTACATAGAAACCATCACGCGAAAACACCCCATTACAAGTAAAGTCCTGCATTTAAGTACTTAAGTAAAAGTATTCTCAACATTATTTTATTAAATATCAGAAGTGAAGGGAGCTCATTTTGCAGAATGTGTTTTAATATATAAGAAATTAACCCTTCGGGGCCCGCTTTAATATCACACACACTCGTACTGCTCTGCGCACAAAACGCGCTTTTCAGAATCAAGCTTTAAAAAATACTATTTATTAATATTAATTTTTACTTTCATTGAGTTTTTTTCAGCCTTAATCATAAATCTCAAATATTAATTAATTTTCAAATTTTTAACCCTTTAAATGCCAGGTTTTTGTCATGATGCCACTATGTTTTTAGATGGAAAACTTCTGCAAAATATATGTTTATTTTTTAGGATGACAGCCTGGGATATGTCAGCGTTTAGCATCGATGGTCCAACACGTACAATGTTAAAAAAAAATCCTGTTTTACGGTGGAGCACATGGACGACAATCAACATATGATGTTATCATAGAAGAATCGGATTAGTTTTCCAACAGAAAAGGAAAATATCTGGATGATTTTGTGCGTCTCAGTCTGCATGTGTGATTCATACAATGACAAATTTAAGAAAATGAATTTAGTAAATTATTTAAAAAAAGAAAAGGAGTGGATCACATTGAGATTTTACAATGCAACATAAAAAAAAATAAAATGTTACTTCTCATGTCTGAGCATTTTTAAGAGTTTTGAAAAATTAATTCAAGTTGATTTAAAACCAAATAAGGCCTTATTTTTAGATAAATAAATTGGGAACCCTGTTATTGATGAACGATCAGGACGGATGTAACACTGATTATTGAACCAGGATGTTTTTCCATATTGACAAAATAAAGTTGTAAGTCATATAAAAGTAAGTTTGTTACTTTTCTCCGTTCGTGATGCACAGGCTTAAATATTTGATCTTTCGTGTTGCAGATCGGCACTTATCAGATGGCCGTGTGCTCCAAAGCTCACAACAAGCCTTTCTACGTCGTGGCAGAGAGTTTCAAATTTGTCCGTCTCTATCCGCTCAACCAGCAGGACGTGCCTGATAAATTTAAGGTACGAACGCCGGCAGAGAAATTCACATCCGGATTATATTTCTGTTAGAGTTTTTCTTTACCGCTCCTCTCCTCGGCTCCACAGTACAAAGCCGACACCCTGAAGACGGTACAGAACCTGTCGGAGGAGCATCCGATGATCGACTACACGCCTCCGTCCCTCATCACCCTCCTCTTCACCGACCTGGGAGTCCTCACCCCGTCTGCCGTCAGCGACGAACTCATCAAGCTTTATTTATAACTCAATAAAAACCCTTTTCTCCAAAGGTAAACAAATGTCAAAGGTTTTATTGAATTCTGCTTTTCTCTACACGCTGAATACAGGTGATCACGCCTCCTCGTCCCCCGAGGGCCCGTCTGGTTGGTGTTTTGGTCCGCTTGTTATCTGTTTCTCAAAGTCCTCCTCTGTGATTTGACCTTTCTTTAGTTTCTTGAGGAGGCGAGTGTCGTTCAAAAGCTCCTTCATGTCTTCGTCGTCCACGTCGGAGCCCTGCGGACACACAGAGGATAAAAAAAGGAGATTCGTAAATAAAAGCAACTAAATGACGCACCAAACAGGACGTGAAGTGTGAATACCTCTTCGTGCTTCCTCTTGGCCGACCTCTTTTTCCGGCGCTCCTTCTTGCTCTTCTGTTTGGACCAGGCCTTGTTCTTCAGGAAGTTCCTTTTAGGAAGAGGAGTCTTGTCTCTGTCTTTCAGCTCAGCCAGCATCTTCTGCCTCTGTTTCTCCCTGTTCTTGTCCTTGTAGCGGATGGTGTCCGTGTCCACCGTCGTCTCTATGAAATCCGGAAACGTTTTCCCCCTCAGCTCGGGCATCTTCGGCAGGCGCAGGAGGGCGAAGCCGTGCGCCAACGAGGCAAAATCCAGATCTAGACAAAAGAAAAATGCAGCAAAGATTGTTTTGTTTGTACTTCATGCAAACTGCAGAGCTGAATGTGTGATGTAAAGTGTCTGTTTCTGACCTTTGACCCTGAAGATCAGGCTGCACTCGTGTTTGGCGTAGGCCTGGACGTACGACACGAAGGCTCTCATGCTTCTGTCAAACATGGCTCGGTCTGCCAGAGACATGGCTTTCACTTTAGGCAGCACGTCCACAACTTCCCCTGTGAGGACCAACTTCTCCAGTGGACACTGAGGACATCATGAAAGACAGGTCAGTTTTCAGTTCGCACGTACACAGACCCCCCCGGCGAAAAGAGCGGGCGAAAAAAAATGATGGTTTCCAAACTCAGGTTTGAGAGAAATTCACTCACTTTCTGGTTGATGGACAAAAAGTTGACGTACGACGACTCCATCGGCAGCAGAAAGACGAGGGCGTTTCCCTGATTGCCGATTCGTGCTGTACGACCACATCGATGTACGAATGCACTGAGACAAAGACAAAAGAAAGAAATACAGTTTAGCATTCGTAAAATTATAATGAATAATTATCAAACCTCTTTATTACTCTTAAAATCAAGACTCAGCAGCACTGAAATAAGTCCGAGTCTGGGTCATTTCAAATGAATTTTGGCTTTAAACTCCCGTCATGTGTAACTCTGAAGTGAAGTAAGTATATGTAGAGAAAGTTTAAATCCACATCAGGCAATGTGCCACTGCCCGAAATCTACATTAAGCACCAGACGGATTAAAATAGTCCCAAATAAATACACTTTTTCCTCCGTTTATCTGATAATAACCACAGGGAGCAGCTGTGAAAATACAAAGATTTTAACGAACAAAATTATGTGTTTAATAATTTGATTTATTGTTTAGTTTATTAGCAGACAATTAAATATTTCATAAAATCCAGATTTAAAAAACAAACAAAAAAAGTGTCAGGAGAGGTCAAGAAGCCAGAGGCTCATAAACACACCCCCCTCCTCTTTAAAACAACAAAAACAAAAACAAAAACCTCTAAATAAACACTTTACAGAAAACCACATGAAAAAATACAGACAAAATAATAAAAATAACTAATCAGCAAACATTAATCCAATAAAAACCAAAAAGTATATAGAATACAATAAAGTGTAAAGGAGAATATATATATTTATATATATATATATATATATATATATATATATATATATATGTGTGTGTGTATATATATATATATATATATATATATATACACACACACGAAATATTTACAATACAAATTTATTAATAAATAATAATAGTTAATTTTTAATAAAATTTTTATAATTTTATTTTATCTTTTTTTAACATAGTTTAAAAAATGATTGAATGAATGAAATTTACCTTTTACATCCAGAAATAATTAAACATCATGAATTAAATGTAATTATAATTTCCTCTTATATTTTTTTAAGACAATAGATAAATAAATTGCCAAACAGTATAAATCGACCCGTTCATGTAGTTTTCAGACAGTGAACTTTTCGGACTCACCTGGCGCTGCTGGGAGGATCGTACTGCAGCACCCAGTTCACATCGGGGATATCGATCCCTCTGGCCATGACGTCCGTGCACACCAAGATCCCACTGCAGCACCACGCAGGGATTACAGATTATAAAAGAGTCACAGAGTGCAGATTACACACAGATTTACTGTAACTGTGCGAGGAACAGAGTTTCACCTCTTTAGGGCTCTGAAGTCTGCAAAGATCTTGTTGCGTTTGTTTTTCATCTTGCCGTGGATCAGGTGGACGGTGACCTTCTTCACCAGCGTCTCCAGAGCTCGACCGTAGTACTCGACACACGCGCACGTACTGCGTACACGGACGAGCGGATAATAACCAGTCAGTCAATAACCAAACTCCACCGACAAAATATTAATATCACACACACACTCGTATCGCTCTCTGCGCAAAATGCACTTTTCAAAATCAAGCTTTAAAAAAAATTATGCATTAATATTATTTTCTACTTTCATTAATTAATGTTTTAAAGAATGTTTTTTTAACCAACAAAAGTCCTAATCATTAATGTCAAAAATGTATTTTTTTATTTATTTTTTTTTAATGCCACATTTTTGTCATGATGTCACTGTGTTTTAGATGAAAAAAGTCTAATTTTCGGTATACTACATGCTATGTAGATTTTTGTTTTGATGATCACAGCCTGGTATGTGTCAATGATCAGCAGCAACATTCATTTTTATACATTATTTTTTTTTCTGCAGTGTCAAATCTAAATACTCATCACTGCACACAAAACGCACTTTCCAAAATCAGGCTTTAAAAATGTTATACGTTAATATGATTTCCTACTCTCATTCATTTTTTAACCAACATCGGTATCAAATATTTATTAGTTTTCAGAATTAAATGCCAGGTTTTGTCATGATGCCACTGTTTTTAGATTTTTTTTTTTCACCAGCCTACATGCAATTTTTAATTTGCATTATTTTTGGATGATGACAGTCTGGGATATGTCAGTGTGTGAGTGTAGCTGCTGACAGTCTGGGATATGTCAGTGATCAGCAGCTACATTGACTGTGACAGGTCACCTAGTGGAAATAGCATGTATTTCCTCCATATGCCAAATATGGTCAAAATGACCTCATCAGGTGGAAAATAGTCAAAATGACAAATTCAGAGTCAAAAGCCCAGAATGACACCCAGAAATAATACAAGTCCTGTTTTTCTGCTCTGATGGCTGTGGGATCAAAAATGTCAGTTTGAATGGGTTTCAATGGAGCATTTTTGGACCTGAACAGTCTGAATGTAACTATTTAGTTTCCACAGTGTATTTTAGACTTATTGTAGGAGCTGAGCTGCAAATTCAAACATTAACAAAAATACACAATCTGGACTACATTTATATCACATGCATGAACACAGGCAAAATTATCTTAAAAAATGGAGAATTAAAGTATGTCAAATGCACCAAACAGTCCCTAAAGGGTTAATAACAGCAGACAGTGCTCAGCGTACCTGAAGAAGACGAGATGCTTCTCTTGCTTGCGTTGTCTTAAAAACGCCACCAGGTTGTTAAACTTATTCTCTGACCTGCAGATCTGGAATGACAACACGAGAGTTTTTGTGTCATTACGTTTTCATTTTTGGGTGTTTGATGTGAAACGTGTGTGTGTGTGTGTGTGTGTGTGAGACTCACAGTGTAGTAGTTGGAGAGTCTGGAGGGAGTTTTCTGGGCGGCGGCGGAGGCAGCGACGCCTTTCTCTTTGACGGTGATGCGTACCGGGTTCCTGAGACCGGCTCGAACCAGCTTCTCCAGCTCCTGAGTCTGCGTGGCTGAAAACAGACCTGTCCGCCTCTGTTTGGGCAGGTAACCCAGGATGGTGTTCAGACTGCACGCGCACACACACACACACACACACACACACACACACACACACACACACACACACACACACACACACACACACACAGATTCTGTTAGCAGCACAAAATTTAATTACATGTAACTACAGGTGCATCTTAAAAATGGCTAAAAAGTTCATTTTTTTCCATCAGTTATTTAATATTTACAAAAATGTATTGTCCACAAATGTGAAATTTTCCTTCAGTTTCACTATAAAATACATTAAAGAGATGCCCTAAGAACATAAAATAAAAGAAAGAGAAAATTTAATATACTCTTTATTCATTACACTTAAACTAAAATGTTTAAGCATTTTTTATTTTGATAATTATGGCCTACAACTCAAAAACATAAAAATAAATGAATAAATAATATAAAATATTAGAATATTTCATTACTATTCAAACAGTAGAAATACATGTATCCTTTGGTCTAGTTCAGTAAACCACAGCTGAAGCAGTAATTTGTTTTGAAATAAGTGCTGAGTGTATAAATGAACGTACATTTCAGAAGGTGGACAATTCTGTTTTGTAAATATTTAATTAAAAATAAAAATAACAAAAAAATATTTAAAATAATTAAAAATAAAAGTAATAAAATAATTTCTTAGGAAATATTGTAATAATTTGAGATACTGGGTTTTCATGAGCTATAAGCCATAATCATTAAAAATTAAAACAAAGAAGAGCTTAATATTTTAATTCATGTGTGAATATGAACTATATGGAAGTTTAACCTTTTGAATTAAATTACAAAAAAAAAACCTGTACATCTATTTGAAATGTTGCGAGACTCTAAATGTTTCTTTTTTTTGCGTACCTGGCCTCGAAGCCCATGTCCAGAAGTCTGTCGGCCTCGTCGAGAACCAGCACGTCGAGACTCTTGACTGAACTCGCCAAATCCAGACCGTCCGACTTCCTCCTGAACATGTCCTCCAGACGACCCGGCGTCGCAATCACAATGTTTGCCCTAAAAAAAAAAAACGAAAAAAAACCCCCATAAACAAACAAACAAACAAACAAACAAATGTAACACTCGTCCTGGTGGTCCAGTGGTTTGAAAAATGGACTATTTTTTTATTCTCCCATTTTATTCAGCATGTTTAAAATACATTTCTAAACCTAAAATAGATTTAAAAATACCAAAAAACCAAACAAACAAAAAAACTAGTGTGTGCTGTCTAGTGAAGTCAAAAAAGCACCAAAATAATTTTACAGGAAAAGTCTGATGCTTGTCACAGAGAGCCGGGAGGACGGTGAGGACGGGAGAGGACGGGAGAGGACGGTGAGGACGGTGAGGACGGGAGAGGACGGGAGAGGACGGTGAGGACGGTGAGGACGGGAGAGGACGGGAGAGGACGGTGAGGACGTAAATGGGAAACACCTGTGAGTCGGGGGAAGGGGACAAACTAACGGAGGAGGACAGACAGAGGAGTGAAAGTTTGACCCAGTTTCTGGGAATCTTTGCACGTAAATATGAATATATATAAACGTATTTCTGAAAAGAGAGTGATCGCTGCGCTGATCTGCGGAGCTCAGAGTCTGAATCTGGTTCAGAGACCAGTTTGTCCTGCTGGGATGAAGCTGTGGACTCCTGCTCTCTGCTGGATCTACAAAAGATAAGTCTCCTTTTCTTCTTTCAGCCAAATCTTTTACTTTTGCACTTACCCGTACAGTTCATTTAACCCTTTAGGGCCCTCTTTAATATCACACACACTCTATCGCTCTGTGCACTAAACGCGCTTTTCAAAATCAAGCTTTAAAAATATGATACACTAATATTATTTTCTAATTTTGGTTATTTTTTTCACCAGCTTCAGTCCTAATCATAAAAATCAAAATTTCAGAATTTTAACCTTTTTGATGCCAGTTTTTTGTCATGATGCCACTATGTTTTTAGAAAAAAATACAAAGAAAAAAATACAAGAAATGAATTATTTTTTACATATTTAAAGCAAAGGAGACTTTCTTTTTATTATCTATGATCAGCAGCTACATTGACTGTGACAGGTCACCTAGTGGAAATAGCATGTATTTCCTCCATATGCCAAATATGGTCAAAATGACCTCATCAGGTGGAAAATAGTCAAAATGACAAATTCAGAGTCAAAAGCCCAGAATGACACCCAGAAATAATTCGATGCATGTTTGAGGGATCAGAATCTGGTACGTACCCTTTTTCCTTGAACTTCTCCACGTCCTCTATCGGGTTGGTTCCACCGATCAGTAAAATCTGCCTAAAAACACGAAGAATTTTAATGAATAAAAACAACAGCCCTGATTATTCTAACTCTACGATGTTTTTTCCTAAATTCTTTTTTTCTGCGTCATTATGTATTAAGGCGACCAAAATGCAGCCCAGTGAGTCAGAATCTGGTGTAAATGTGAACATTTTAATTTTCAGTGATGTCGGCGCCTTCAGGTGTAGAGTCAGTCAAAAAGGATAATCAGCAACTTGGCTGAATGAATGTCCTGCAAATTTTAAGAAATTAGTAAAAGGTGGCAAAAAATGAGCTTAAAAAAGGGATTATAAAAAAAAAACTGTGGAAATATCTAGAAAACTCACCTTATAATTATTATAATTAAATATTTAAAATTATGCTAGATTGAGATTTTATATGTAATATTTTATTTCACAATTATTTATTTTATTTCACGTTTTCAACACTTTTTTCGGGCATTTTTCTTTTTTTCTTGATTTTTTTTATTTTAAATTTAAAAGTTTTACTAATCTCCTGCAAATTTTTGGGTCATTTCTTCTTATGCCTTATTTTTTATTTAGTTTTTGAAAGAAATCAGAGCCATGTGCTCAGTTTTCGAAGGGTTAAACAGGTGGAGGTTTGTTGCGAGTCTTCTTCTGTGACTTTGAACTCACGTAAACTGAGGAAACTTCTGGATGAACTGATCCATCACTTCACTGATCTGAAGAGCCAGCTCTCTCGTCGGAGTGATCACCAGCGCGCCGACCTGCAGGACACGAAGACGGAAACTTACAGACAAACACTCGAGGAGACCAAAAACCTCCGGACGTACAGTAAACGCCTCCTTCCTCCTCACCTGCATCTTCTTCAGCTTCTCTTCTCTCTTCAGGAGCAGCTCGATGACGGGAATCACAAACGCGAGCGTCTTTCCGCTGCCGGTCACCTGAAACCAAACGACGCTCTGTGAGCTGCAGGAAGCGATGAAGAAGAAAACTCCAAATATCCCGAATCATCCTCGAGAAGGTAAGAAGCAATTAATCAATTAGTCTAAAGGAAATGATTGGGAACTATTCTGATTATTGAATTTAGTCCTTTTTTTGTAGAAATGATGATAAACTGAGTTTTTGATCATCTGTGATGATTTCCTGTGTTCATATTTTTTCTTTTTAAAAGGTATTTAAAGTCATGAAAATGTAATAAATCCAATATTCAACTGGAAAAAGTACAATATACACCATACCCCCAATTTCTTTATTTCTTTATTTATCTCCAGAGCTGCACTCAACCTTCAGCATTCAGCAATCAAACAGAAATAACCGCACAAACAACTACAAGTCCGCGGAAACAAAGTGAATGTGAGAAAAAACGTAAGTGAGACACGAAATAAATTCAATAAAGGGCAACATGTAATTAAGAAAATAAGAAGTGAATAAATAAATAAATAAATAAAAAATAAATAATTCTTAAAAAAGAGGTAAACCAACCAAAAATAAATTAATTTCAAGAGATTTCAAAACGCAACATTTCACAAAATATGACATTTATAAACGAGAACATAAAAACTAATTAAATGTGACAAAAACCAAGATCAAATAAAATAAATTATTTTAAAAAAGGAACAGTAATTAAGAAAATAACAAATAATTACATAAATAAAAAAAAAGAAAACTATGTTAAAAATGTCTCTCACTCTTGGTACATCTGTTACAGTAGAAAAATATAACAACAAAATTTAATTCTCCAATTTCTTCCACCATTGTATATTTGAAGTAGACAAAAAATAAAATGAATATAATTATAGTTAACATAGTTACGTTTTATTTTAATTATTTTTTGCAATAGATAAAAAAATATTTTTTATAATTTAACAAAGGAACATAACACAGATTCAGTATACAGAGAAAAGCATAGAGATATAAATATGACAAAAGAGCCTAAATATCACACAAAACAGAAATTAAGCGTACTAATAGTTTTATTTTAGTTGAATAATAAAGTAGTTTCTCTTACAATTCAACATAATATAGAATAATTTTATTAGCTGATTATTTCTATATTAATAAACTGAATCTACAATGTAACTAGTGTTTAATATTATCAAATAAATAACCCTGTCGCGGAGTCATAAGTAGCATCAAATGTTGATATTTGTTATTTGAAGTACTTAAAAATTGTACTTGTACACAGACTGAGTAAATGTATTGAGTAAAACTCACCGCCTCGGCAGCCACGTCTTTGTTACTCATGAACAGCGGGATACAGGCAGACTACAGCACAAAGAAACAAGAAATCACGTTAGATGTTGATTCAGTCGTAATAAATGTTGTTGTTGTTGTTGTTGTTGTTTACCTGTACAGGTGTCATGTGAGTAAACTTCACTTCCTTCAGCGTCTGTAAAATCCCGTCGTTGAGTTTAACCGGTAAACTGTCCCACGTCCCGTCTGTCGTGTTTTCCATGTTGGAAATATTTAATTAAACTGAGTTTTAGTTAATTTTTAAGCTAATGTCGTTAGCCACCGCTCCGCTAGCTCCCCACGTTGCTCCCGTTTCCGGGTGCGCTGATGTTTACAAGCCGGGTGGGAACTGAAGTGCAGTCACGAGTATCGTTCCGCGTAAGAACTATATTTTTTTCGTTGCTTTAAAAACATAAATAATCTTTCTTTAATTTCGTCCACTATTGGTGTTTCTGCTGAAGTAGAACAATTAAATAAAACTAAATTAAATTATTTTTGTCTTTATACCGCTGTTGGTGTATATACCTGAAGGAAGTAAAAAGTAGAAGTAGAAAAATATAATACAAAATAATAAAAAGAAATTTATTTCTGTTATTTCTTCCACAATTGTTGTATCTGATACAGTAAAAAAAAATATTTATTTCATTTTTGTTTGTTTGTTTTGAACCATTACTGTGTCTGTTACATCAGAAAAAGGTATTTCTTGTTTTTCTGTTAGTTAAAAAATAAAAATCAAATGCCTTTCTTTAATATATTCCACTATTGGTGTATTTATTACAGTAGAAAGATAAAATAAAACTCAATTAAATTTATTTCTTTAATGTCTTCCACCATAGGTGTATCAGTTCCTGTAGAAAATGAAATAAAAGTAAATTTAATTACATAAATTTAATTTTAATCTAATAGTGCATTTATTACAATAGAAGAATAAAATAAAACTGATTGATGCCTTTCATATTGATGTATCTGCTACAGTAGAAAAATAAATTAAACTAAAGTTATTAATTTATGTTTTTCTTTAATTTCTACCACCTTGGTGTTTCTGTTACAGCAGAGAAAAATAAAATAATGTATCAAAAGTAAAAGTCAATATGTGAAATGCCCCTTTCAGTGCTGTATTATTAGATATTTGGCAGCATTTTAATTGTTTCTGCTTAGTTTTCTCCTCTTTGTATATGTATATAAGACATTTAACCATTAAAAATTCATCATAATGTAGACGTTGATCGTATGTTTTTGGATGTAGAATCTAAATATAGAACAGGCAAAGTTATAATTCGTAAAATAAATGTAATGAAGAAAAAGTACAGCATTTTTCTCTTTAATGTATTTATGTAGTATGAAGTAATTTATGCTTAAATGCTACTACTACAAATCTATGCTTGTGTACAGAACAAGTAGAAACATTTAGTTATTCTCCACTACTGCAGCTCTTTTATTTTAAAGTGGCAACAGAACATTGTAAAAACCACTACGATACATATTATATACAAGGAAAAGTCCTGTATTCAAATTTCTATAAGTAAAAGTACACAGTCATATTATTACCATCAGATCGGTCCTCTTTAACAGGTCGCGTCAGATTCTTTGTGCTTTCAGAGACATTTTTATCATAACAGGAAAAACGAGTAAAACGAATTAAATTAACGACGCCTCACCTCCACCTGTACTGAAAAAACAGCCGTTAACCCTTTGAAACCTGGATCGACTAGTTTTCTTGTACATTCAGTTGTCTTTCACAAACTATTTCACACTTTGAAACCTGAAAAAAAAGTATTGGTAAGAAAAATAAGTTAATAGTTAGTAAGAAAAGTTACAAGAAAATAACCCAAAAATAAGACCAAAAAAGAAAACGAAAACAAGAAAATGGCTCCAAAATGTACTGAAAATTATGTTTCATCACAGAAAGTATTTTTCTCTAACTTATTTTAGAATATAAATTATAATTATATAGCTTTCTAGACATTTTTACCTTTAAAAAAAACGTATAACCTTCCATTTGACACCGCCTCCAGTGACAAAAATGACCCTTAAATTATAGAAAATAAATAAATAAAAACTAAAGTAAGGGGGTAGAATGGTATGAATATGATCAAAACTAGGAAAAATAGCCAGAAAAATTATTTTTCACGACTTTTTTGAGTCATTTTATTGATTTTTATTTTCAGATAATTTTATGTAATCTACACAAATTTCTTACAAATTTTTGGGCCACGTCTTGTTAAGTGGCTAATTTTATTCTTTACATGGATACGCTGCTGTCAGCTGTTAAAAACTGCCAAATACCAACTTTAGTTTAATTCCACATTTATCCCATCGGTCCTGAGCTCCAAAAATTGCTTCTCAATACGACGTCACCACCTGTTTAAAAAGACATCCGAGTAATTGTACAGAATATTGGCTTTATTATGAAACCTGGGGCTTTTTCCACAGACAACCATTCTACATTTGTACAGATCCATTTCTCAGATTTCGTTTGTAATCACAAAAAGGAGACTGTGTACAGAGCAGTTTTTACCTGCCAGAGCTCACCAAAGATTGTTTTTAATACAAAACTGGAGCATACTCGGCGACACGCAGCACCTGCAATGTTGCAGCCTCGGACGTTTGTTTTATTCTCAATGGGGAAAGAAGAGCTTTTAATTTGAAAAGCATCATCCAAACATGTCACAGGATATGCTCCAGGAAAAAAAACAACAAACAAACAGTTCAAAATTGTATACAATCATAATTTAAAATCCCGAACCCCAACAAAGGAACTAAACTAGAAGCAACTAAAGCACACAGCAGTCGTTACGTGCCCCCCCGCCCGCCTCAGTCGACATGTAACATCAGTTTTCCTCCACACTTTTCCTCCGAGTAGTTCAGTTTAAAACCTCAGCTCTTCAAGATCTCGCTGCCGAAGTGGAAATAAGCGTTTAAAAATCAACTTGTGAACTCTTAAGCCAAAGAAACAGCTTTTTCTGAACTATGTGGAGAGTCGCAACGTTTCCCTGCAACCCGCCGAAGCCCCTCCCCCCGCGGCATGGATCGCTACGAATCAACAGACAGAGCTAGAAGCTGCACAGTTTCCCTTAAAGACCAGCTGCAGCCGAAATCCTTCGGTTATTTAGACGCGTTCATCAGGAGTGCAATTTGTTGTTTGAGAGCGTAGACGCCGTGCACAGATATCACATATCTGCCAGTGCATCGTCTGACTCGGCTTAGACACCAGAAACCTCCTGCATCTCAAGACAGGAATAAAATCAAATGCATTCTGTTTTTTTATCACTCGAAAGGGTCCCGTTTAAATTTTTACAACCTCCTGTGGAGACTCAACATGCCTGTCCATTTATGTGCATTTTTAATTCTTTTTCTTCTGCCTTTTTGCTTAAAAAAATGATGAGCCTCGCAGTCATTCACACGGGCAAAACTGTACTGGCAATTAATTTGTACTTAATTATCAAATGACAAAAACAAAAAAAATCTAAACTGACATCTATCCCAGAACCTTTTTGGCCATTCGTTCCAAACAAACACTAGTGACACTTATAAAGAAGGAACCAAACAGGAAACAGGAGAACAAAACATCAGAGATCCGACCGTTTCACGTAGGCTTTACTCAAATCTGCCAGTCTCATTTCCAGAGTGTAGATAACTGTCTCGGTGGTGGAGAAATTCAGTGGAGGACACAGAGGGATCGTTTTTTTAAGATCGCACTAAACCACCCGCCGTACTTCGAAAAATCTCTTCAGGTAGTAAATCTGTCCGAGTGTCATCGCCACCAGAACCAGAGCCTCGAAGAAAGACCACAGCACCACTCTGCTGTTTGTGTTGTCGTTGACTAGAAAGAGAAAAAAAAGAGAAGAGACAGTTTTTTAATTTCAACTCAAAACGACAAACTCGGTCCATGAGCTTATTTAAAGGGTTCATGGACATTTTTACCGACACATTTCCACGACTTTTCAATTAATTTACAGGCAAATGTTCAAGTGTTTAAATATATATTCAACAAATAATTCGGAACAGGATTAAAACTGAATTCTTAAATATAATTTAGGGACTATTTGTTAATTATGGGAGGGTAGGGGGCGGTGCAAAAAGGGGGAGGCACGTCAAATCATTTTTTATTTGGCTTTCAGGGAGAAATGTGCAGCTTTAAAGGAAACACGCCAGAATACAGCCATTTACAGAAGTTTGACAATTTTCTTGGCAAAGTCAAAGAAAACATGGAGGTGATTTTTTTCCCTTTGAATATCTTGATAATTTTTAAAGAAAACATGCCCTCCAAATCTGTGGCCCCACAAGTTTAGAGGGCATGTTTTATTTAAAATAATCACCAAAAATGATACCATTTATCACAGCCAGAAAATGTAAAAATCATCATTCGATTTTTTTAATTTCCAAAATTCCTTGAATGCATGTGTTATCATGAATGTTTCTGAAACAAAATTTCAGGGTTTTACCAACATTTTCAGGGTATCTTTGAAATTTGAGAAATGTACTAAAATCCTAAACATGTCTTAAAATCTCATTAACGTCCTAAAATCGTAGAAATGTACTTAAATCTTAAAAACATTCTGAAATCACAGTAACATCCTAACATCAGAGAAATTTCCCAAAATGCTAGAATCGTCTCGAAGTCCTGGAGACATGGCTGATGCTTCGGCCCCTGGCCCTCCCGTCATTTTGGAAAAGAAAAGCAGGTAAAGTGGGCTTTAAAGTCGGGACTCACTCGCTCTGTGTATCCTCTCGCGGACCTCCATGTACTCCTGCTCGTGCTTCACAGCTGTCATGGCAACGGCCAGCTCGTTGATCATCTCCTCCAGCTTGTTTTGGTGGGCTGAAACGAGCAAAAGTAATAATCAGCAATCGGCCGCAACTTGTGTGAATGTGCACAAAAATACACATGCACGGAGGTATGCAACACATGCATAACACTTAAACGACTGTGCATGTCTCAGGCGATGCGTTCTCATCGCCAGAGACATTCGTTTTTCCTAAACATTCTCACTGTGCAAAGTCAGACCATTCGCAAACAGCACGACCTCCTACGGATCGCAGAAATGCACGATATTAGTTTAAACAACGGAAACAACACTGGTTAGAGAAGGCTCTACAGTGCATCACAAACTCAAAAAGTCTGTTTCACAACGGCGTTTTCGCCCTGTGCCCTACCATCCCAGCTGTCACCACCTACAAAGAGGAGCAGAGTGTCCGAAATAAAGTCAAAAAGAGAAAAAAATCACAAACAATGACACAAGATCAGAGAGAACGACTCGTTTGCACTCTGCATGATCCTGACAGAAAAAGGCTGAAGTACAGGAGATATAAGATTCTTCCTCTCTCTCTGCACGCACACACGCACACACACACACACACACACACACACACACACACACACACACGCACACAGAGTCTTTATGTACCTTCTGTCTCCATGTCCTGGCCTTTAGGGGCTTCTCCGATATCGATCGTGAACATGACGATTTTGGGCGTCATGGTCGACATCTTGTTGCTGAAGCAGAACTTGTAGGTTCCGTCCATGTGCGCCGCCACCGAGTATTTCCCGCTGGACTCTCTGTCGCCTTTGTAAATCTGCTTACCGTCGGGCCCCGTTATCTGGGAAGGACGTGAGAAAAACATACGTGTTAAAAAAACAAGAGAGATGAGACGAGCTTTTATTGAGTCCCAGAGGGGAAATTCGGGTTTTTCAGCAGCACAGAGAGAGACGCTAATTCATTTAAAAAGTTGTAGTAAAAGTACAAAAGAAAAGAGTAGAAATAAACAAAACACACAAGAGCAGTTTCAGACTAAAGTGACAGGGCATGATTAATAGCAGCAGGTCATGTTAAAAGAATATAACACTAGGACCACCTTTTATTTTCGTTGTCTTTTATTGTAGCAAAATAGAAATAGCAGTAGATGAATTTAACTTAGTACATTTACTTGAGTACTGTAGTGAGGCACTTTACTTTTTTTTACTTTAATTAAACTAACCAATCATTTATACAAATACAGCTTAACTGAAGAATAATTGGCAACTATTTTTGGTACAAATTGTAAATATATTTTGAGTTTTGTTTTCCTTTTTTTCTTAAGATTCTGCATTAGACACTTTAACTTTAAATATTTAGGTACATGTTCCCCACTTATACTTATTTACATGAACTTAAGTAACATTTTTAATGCATGACTTTTTCTTGTAACAGTACTTTCACAGTGGGGTATTAGTACTTTTCCTAAATTAGATGACCTGAATACATCCTCAACCGCTGCCAAATAGTAGATGATGTGGGAATATATATGTATAATACAGTATAGTAGTATTAAAAGGCATAAAATAGTAGAAGATAGTATAAGGCGCTATAGTAAATAATAGTAAGGCAGGCAGCATTATTTGTTAAGCACATCTTATACAACAGAGTTATTCAAAGTGATTTACAAAGCATGAAGACTTAAAATAAAAGAGTAAAAAGATATAAAGGGTAAAATCATTACTAAATGGTTTACACCTTAAAAACAATGACCATTACAAGACAAGAGGTGCAAAAATTAAAATATAATAGTTCAACAGTATAAACATAATATTAATTTAATATGGTGTAGTGTGGTGCAGAATAGTGTAGTGAAGTATTGTGTATGGCTTTATAATGAACAATAATACAGAATAATGATGGTATAGTATAGTATATATAGTAGAAACTTAAAATAGTACAAAATATAAATAATAATAAATGACAAGGTGCCACTGATGTAACATATGGCAGCAACATCTGTGCACACATTACACTCAGCTGCACGTTAAAGCACTGCAATTTCACAGAAAAATAAATACAAAGAGTTTATTAAATATTATTATTTTTTATTATGCCACAGCACTACATAGTTAACGTTAGCTAGCACAACGGATATCATGCTAACGCTGCACTTCCTGTATCCTTATGAATAATTCAATTAACACTGCCACGCACTTTAACAGAAAAAATATGATAATAATAGCGTTTTAATCAGAACAAATAAAAAGCAGTTTAATTAATAAACAGTTCATGGCGATCAATTAACTAGTTTCGCTTGACGTTACGCAGACTGACGGCGGCGGCTAACGTTAGCTAGCACGGGCCTAAAGTGTCACAATCGCAGGTTTGCGCAAAAATAAACAAAAAACACGTATTTTTAAGACATCGGGCGGCTGTTTTGTAGTGTCGGGGATTAATCTCACCTCCACATCGATGTCCAGGAAGCCTCCCTCGGCTACCTCGAACATGAGGCCCATCTTTGTGCCGGAGTTGACCCGCTCGTAGAAGCACTCCTCGGCATGGGCGTCTATGCTAACGAAGTAGCCGGACGCAGTGGCGGACAGGACGGCCAGCAACACGACCAGCTCCGAGACGGTGAACATGGTGGAAACGTTTCCCGGCAGGTAGAAACAGTGATATAAAGAGTGTCCTCGCCTCCGTGTGTCCGACAGGACCGCAGGATGTCCGTCTGTGTGAGTGAGTTGTTGCAGGAGAGGAGCCTCGGCTCTCTGACTGCCACGTACAGGCTTAAACGGCAACCGGCGAGGGCCAAACTTAAGAGTGCGTGGCGCAAAAAGCTGTCAAAAAATGAGGCTGGAAAGTAACGTGATGCGTTACTGTGGAAAACAGATCCTTTACTGAAGAAAACTGCATTATGTTTGCAGCTGAGATATTTTAGATTTTTTTTTAATTTAATATTTTTTTAGTTTAATTTAATTTTTGTTTGTTTGTGATGAATGTAATTGTGCACAAAAGCTGTCAAAATCAAGTGCATAACTTTTGCAGCGGATACATTCCCGATTAATTTAAAATGGAATATTTTTTATTTTATTTTACTTTACTGTATTTCATTTTATTTTATTTTGTTTTTGATGAATGTAGTTGTGCACAAAAGCTGTCAAAATCAAGTGCATTATTTTTGCAGCTGAGACATTTAGATAATTTTTCAATTTAATATGTTTAATATAATTTTATTTTTTGTTTGTGATGAATATAATTGAGCACAAAGGCTGTCAAAATCAAGTGCATTACTTTTGCAGCTGATACATTTTAGTTATATTTTGTTTTTTTATTAATTTATTCATTTTTGTAGCTGATACGTTTTAGAAACATTTCAAGGAGAACGATTTTATTTTATTTTACTTGATTTTGTGATGAATATAATTGTGTGATCACTTGAATTGTGCTGTGTCTACAATTCTGAAAACATGATACTTTTACTTCTGATGCTTGAAGTAAAACTTTATTTTGATGGTAATACTCCAAAAAAAAACCCCAAAAGAATTCCACCACTTCAAAATAGCAAATATCCAAATAAGATGATTTTTAAAAATTTATTCATTTATTTATTTTTACAGCTGAGACATTTTAGGTACATTTATTTTATTATTATTTATTTTATTTGTGATTAATAAAGTTGTTGCGATCACTTGATTTGTGCGGTGTCCGCGGTGAGCTTGCGGAATGTTTCGCTTTTGTCGCTCGCGCGGCGCGGCCCCGCAGCTGAGACATTTTAGGTAAATTTATTTTATTATTATTTATTTTATTTTATTTTACTTTATTTTATTTTATTTTATTTTATTTTATTTTATTTTATTTTATTTTATGTGTGATTAATAAAGTTGTTGCGATCACGTGATTTGTGCGGTGTCCGCGGTGAGCTTGCGGAATGTTTCGCTTTTGTCGCTCGCGCGGCGCGGCCCCGCGGTTGACGCTTCGCGCCGCTCGCCGCTTCTGCCGCCGTAATCATAAAACAAGCTGTCAGCGCGCATGCGCGGAGAGAAAGTGATAGGACTCTTTAATTTATGTGTCGCTGTTCGCCGGACGGCCCGAGCGCTGCGGCTTTATATGAACGCGGCCGAGCGGCGGTTAAAAACGGCCGCTTGGGGTGAAAAAATCCGCGCACCCTCTATTTTGTCGCATGTTTGGTGACGTCCAATAATCGACTTGCTGTGAAGTCTCCGGGGCCGAGGCCTAGAGACTTTTTTTGGGGTAAAATTTTTGTTTCGATGCCTGGATTTCGGTGCCCGTTTTGAGCGGGTGTGAGCCGATGAAGCACTTTATTCTGTGATCGAAGCGGAAACGGTCGGAAACGTTAGCCAGCTAATTGTAGCTACTGCTAACTGCCAGCGAGGAAGTGAAAAAAATGACATCTCGGAGGTAAGAAAAACAATGTCTGCTGGCTGTGTTAGCTGCTGAGCTAGCTAACTTTTAACTAAACTCAGCTGTTTGGAGGCTGCCGCGTCCGTAAACAAGCTCCGAGTCTGCCGACGCTTCTGGAAAAAAACCGGGGAGCTAGTTAGCTAAAGACCGCTTCATTTAGCACACACCGGCAAGAGGATGTTTAGGTAGTAAACACCGTTACTATCTGCCGTATACACGCTGTAGAAAGTACTTACAGGAGCTAAAATACAACATAAAGACACAAAATGACAATGAAAGCTTAATAAACCACACACATGTGCTTTAAATTAAAAGCAGTTCTAGGTTAAAAGACCTCAAAACCTCCTCAATTATATGATCAGATTTTTTTGGCCATTATTTTTTCACATACCTTGGTGTTTTGGTGCGACACAATAAACAAAGAAAGCAAAAAAAAGATGTTAACAAGCAACTACAGAAGACAGACTACTCATACGGATATACTACAGGGAGCTATAGTCACAAAAAGGGAGAAAACATGCACATGTACATGTCTCTATCATTGTTATTTTATTTTTTCTTTTCTGTTTTATTCTATGTCAAGTGCCTTTCTTTGTGTATATATATATATTTGCATTATTTTGCCATTTTTAACGAATATTTCATTCAGTTGCTGCTCTCTTATTTGCTGCTGTAACAAAACAGTTTCCCTCACGGAATTAATAAAGGAGCCTATTTCTATTTCTATTTCTATTTCTATTTCTATTTCTGTTCTGTTGTATACAAAACAAAGACAGCAAACACTGAATGAAGTGCAGAGATTAAACAAACAAATATATAATAAAAAATAGAATTGATGAATATAATTGTGTACAAAAGCTGTTAAAATCAAGTGCATTACCTTTTGCAGCTAATACATTTTAAACATCATGTTTTTTTTAGTTTATATGTTATGAATATATTTGTCTACAAAAGCTGTCAAAATCAAGCGCAAGACCACTTCATTTAGCGCACACCGGCAAAAGGATGTTTAGGTAGTAAACACAGTTACTATCTGTCTTATGCACACTGTAGAAAGTACTTACAGGAGCTACAATACAACATAAAGTCACAAAAGACAATGTAAGCTTAATAATTTATTTTGATTCAATTTGGTATTCATTCCTGAAGAATATACTTTTTTTGCAGAAAGTAACTCAGTACATTACTTATTTATTTATTTTATTATTATTATTATTATCATTATTCTTATTTCGATGTATTTTTCTACTCTGCTCTCTACTTTTCTACTTTGACTACATACTTTTAGGCTACATGTAATTTTTTTTAATACTTTCTATCATTTATTCTTTTTTTATGATTGTGTCATAGCCTACTTACACATCGCCATTTTCTGCTACTTTAGACATTTACACTACATATCAGAGGTAAATACTTTCTCCACTACATTTAGCTTATTGACAACAATAAATGAATAAATGATGTCTGAAAGCAAGTACTGAAGACAGAATACTTGTGCACATAACAGTAAAGGATGCTGTATTCACAAAAATGGAGAAACTTTGTACTACTGCTTAGTCTTGAGATTTTTTATCAATTATGCAATATTTTTTGAAGATATTTTTTCTTTTTATGAATGATTATAGTTATTTAATAGGGGCGGTATCTCCATTTTTGGCTTCTAAGCTTCCCTGCACATCGTTTAAACTTTTTATTTTTATTTTTCTGTCTTTTCTATATGTGTTTGTGCAAATAAACTAAGCTAAATTAAGGAGAAAATGAAGATAAAAAGCAAGTAGGAAGATGTGGAAAGAGGACAGACTACTTTTACATACAACACTAAAGGACATTATATTGACACAAAGAAGACATGCAGTGTGGGGACAAACACTGACTGAGTCTGTCTCAGTGAATCACAGAATTCAACCAAAAGTCTTTAGGAAAAAATGAATGAGAAACAAAGAGTGACCAAGTAGCCACAACACTGGAAAAGACAGAAAAAAGAGAAAAAGAAATGTAGAGTTTTAATTTTGTAATGTTTCATGTATTTGTTATGCTTTAACCTTTTTAACTTGAGCAAAGTTTAGTTTCTTTCAGAAACATGAGAAGGTAATGAGCAACTCGACAACATATGGCCCCAAAATAAGAAATTAGTCAAATGTTGCAAGAAATTTACCTGAAAAAGGCAAAAAAAAAAGAAAAGTAAAAAAACAAAACAAGAACAAATTAGATAATGACTCAAAAAAGTGCAGAAAATTAAAGAAATATATGTATATCTTTTTCTCTGTTACACAGTTGTAGTATTTTATTTCATGCTTATCTGTTATTATGACTTTTACTTATCTTGAACATCTCATCTCAATTGTTATTTTTTTTAAAGCGTTTCTTTTTCTGTGCTGTTTTAATCTTGCTTTGTGGAGCACTTTGGGCTGCGTGATTGTATGAAAGGTGCTATATGAATGATTTGATTTGACTAATTTTTGACTAATTTTTAATAATTCTTACCTCCTTTTTTAAAACAAATTTTCAGGTCTTTTTTTCGCATCTTTTACTATTTTTTTGCAATTTGTGGGACATTACTTCATTGCCTTTTTGCCCCGTGTTTTTGAAAGGAATCACATCAGTTTGCTCTGGTTAAATATCTTGTGAAAGGCATCTGCATGCAGCGCAAGAAAACTGATGTCAAACCAGGTTTTAAAGGGTTAAGAGAATAAGGACTAACAGGAAGGACAAGAAGTCCAGATTGACACAATTTTTACTTTTGATGATGTCTAAAAATAATTTTGTCACCACACCAAAGCAAAGCTAAAAAAAGCTGGCATCTGGGGCGAAGATGAGAAACAGCAAACCTTTATGATTTTATCTCATGTTCAGTAACTGCAGCCATCAGATAAATTTAATGGAGTACAAGTGGAAGGACTCAAAAAGACCAAAATAGAAAGTATCATTTATATAAAGTACCAGAGCCTGGAAAGTGTTTGAATAAATGTGTTTTTTTCTGCCAAAAAGATGAAAATTCACCAATAAAACCAACAAAAAAAGATAAAATAATCGATAAACCAATACACCAGTAAAAGTAAAAGCACACCCGAGTTAAAACCAATAAATAAAATAAAATAAAATATATTAAATTAAATTAAATTCAACAAAATTCAACAAAATTCAACAAAATTAAATTAAATTAAATTAAATTAAATTAAATTAAATTAAATAGTTGAACCAGAAAAAGTACCATACATGCCATCCACACTGCTTTTTTGTGTTTTTTCTTTGTTACATTAACATAATGTTTAACGGCAGAAATTAAATGCAGAGCAGTTTTTGGCACACAGCCCTGCACACTGAGCCTCATCATGTCTTTGCTCCTCTTTCAGGTGGTTTCACCCCAACATCACAGGTGTGGAGGCTGAAAACCTCCTGCTGACTCGAGGGGTGGATGGGAGCTTTTTAGCCAGACCCAGTAAGAGTAATCCAGGAGACTTTACCCTCTCAGTACGGTAAGTGAGCATAGGTTATAAAATGTATAAAGCTTTGAAGGTGTGATTCGTGATCCAAAGGTAAACTAAAAGGTAATAAAGCAGGCACCAACCTCGGACAAAATATAAACACAAGCCGTAAATGTTCTTTAATGATGTTAAAATCTTTGTTTGCATCAATAAAACCTGCACACGTAGAAGTTAAAATGGGCAATATGTTTTTTATGATGAGCAGAGGACCGGACGAATTCAACGCAATCCATGAAGCTCATTAAAATTTTAAGCAAAAGTAGTTTTGCACCAACGATATATAAAAAAGCATCAGCAGGGTGATTTTAAACAGCATTATGACTTCCTTTTATTGAATGCTAAATTATACCTGCTTTGCTTTTACAAGCGTAATCATACGGCGATTTTACTTAATGCTGCACTAATCAATATTTTTATGATAACAGTGGATCAAATTAGCAGGTATAATTCAGAAACGGTTTGTGATTTCTCTATGTTTGAAAATTTGGGATAATTTAAGAACACAATTCAACAAAACGTTGATCTGATGTGGAAAAGTGATATATTCTATCTTTGTTTAAAGCATTTATTGAGAGCAGTCAATTTGAACATATTGTTGCAAATAAACACAAAAATAGAAATTGATGATAAATATACAAATGCAGCATGAATATAATAATATGATAATAAACTTTATGTATAGAACTTTTCAGAAAAGGAATGCAGCTCAAAGTGCTTGACGATAAAAGAAGTGCACCACAAAAAATGAGATTACACAATCGAAAGACGTGGTGATAAACAAGATGTAAGAGTCAAAGTAAAACGTACAGAGAGCAGATAAAACAGTGCAAATAAGAGAACTGATGTAAAATAATCAAGAGATGATATAAATAAACAGGTTTTCAGTTGTTAAGAAATGTTCACAGAGCCCGTTTCTCTAACAGCTTTTGGAAAATATGTGATTATGATTGTTGCATCAACATAAGTGCTCTTCTGCAGGATTTTTGAAATATTATATTCTATCTTTGAATGTGCTGTTATATTCAGATTGTTAAACAGTTCCTGAATAATAGTTAAAACAGTCTCCACACTGAATTGTGCTCCGTCTTCAGCCTGCAGTGTGCTGAACGACAGTGGGAAACCAGCTCTATCCAAAGAAGGAAGAGCAGCCTTTTACTAATAAAAAAAAAAAAAGTTTGTGGTTTTTATCTCGGGGCCTGTCGAGTCATAAATTTTTCAGATGACGTATCATTAACTCAGTTTAGCTGATGTAGCCAGTTGCTATTTTTGTCCCAGTCTCATACTTTAGCTGCACAGTCTCTCATCTCGCACCATATTTACTTCAGATGGAAACAAAACAAGTCATGCTCCTCTGGTGGAAACAGAGACATTTCCACTGGGAGTCTCGTCCCCGCCGGTCCAAACGTCTGTCTTTTCAATCCTCCAGACTTAACCAGAAGTCGCTCAAAGTTACGTGCTGCAGAGCTGCAGACCTGCCACAAGTTCTCCTTTTTTAATATTTTCCGAGATACTGGTGGTCACCTAACAATGACTCAGCGCAGTTCATGCCATCTGTATCTGGTTTGTGTCACAGAAACATGGTTTTCCTGTAAGAAACAGGCTCAGAGCGCCCTCACTCTGCCTTTCAACTATTTTTAGCTTTCTTTTCGTCTCTCACACCTCATGCAAATAACGGAGATGGCACCCAGCGGCGCACATGACTCTGCGTTTAACTATTTATCACTTTGCCCATTTTAATCATGCACTCTGCAGCAGAAGGGCGGGAGCATAAAACATGCAGAATGATGCAATTAGGGCTGAACTCTGGTGTGTGGTTTGTCATTAACCATTTGAAAACTGGGCATATTGGTTTAGTTTCTTTCAAAATCATGAGGAGAATGCAACAAGCAATTTAAAAAATAAAGGCCCAAAAAATATGCCAAAAATAATTGAAAGGGTACAAGAAAATTACCTAAAAATAAGCAAAAACAAAAAAAGTATATAACAAAAGCAAGAAAATAACCTAAAAAAGTGCTGAAAAAATGAATTTATGAATGTATCTTTTTTTGTAACATCATTTTATATCTATAATATTATATTATAATTATGAATATATATTGTCCCTGTTTTTTAGATAATTTTCTAATACTCTTTTGATAATAATTATAGTAATAATAGTAATAGTAATAATAATAATAATCTTTTTAAAACAAATTTTTAAGTCATTTTCTTGCAGATTTTCTTGTATTATTGTAGGATGATGTTTATGATGATAAATAATGATACTTTTGACTTGTGGGGTATGTAAGGTTACATTTGTCTGTATTTAGTGTATATTTAATGTTAATTGTGATTTATTGTGATTTATTTTAACTATATTTCCTGGCTGATGATGCAGAGCAGTTTCAGGTGATCATCAGTTTCAGTGATCCTCTGAGTGGATGATTAAAAAAATAATATAGATATTTTTTTCAGTGCTTAAATATGTCAGCAGTTAGTGTGTGCGGGAATTTCTTTGTTTATTAATAGGCGTGTCGAGTGTCCGAAAAACTTAACTGCATGACAATTATTTGATAAATGCTGAAAAAACCCTAATTTGTATAGAAAAATTGACTTAAAGCAGGTAGATTTCCGACACGTGACTCAAAGAAAAACTTTTGTTAATTTGATTTTTTTTAAGGAACATGAGCTTCCTGTTGGATTTGGTTTGACTCCCTGATTATTATGATGATGTGTATTTTTTTTAAATGATTGTTCTTTTTTTTTCTGCAGGCGAAATGGAGCCGTCACCCACATTAAGATCCAGAACACAGGAGACTACTACGACCTCTACGGCGGGGAGAAGTTTGCCACTCTGGCGGAGCTGGTGCAGTATTACATGGAGCATCACGGCCAGCTGAAAGAGAAAAACGGAGACGTCATCGAGCTCAAGTATCCGCTCAACTGTGCGGACCCCACCTCAGAGAGGTCAGTGGGGACGCCGGATGCCGTAGTTCTGTGCTCGAATGTTATTAGTTCTGCTTTTAATTATGATTGTGAATTCTTATCGATATTCATACATCATTGAGACTCATTAAAGATCCTTTATGGATACCGCTAAAGATACTTTTCTATTATTTGGTGGAAAGACGCGGCAACAGTTTGTTTTTAACAGAACTGTTTTTTTGTTGCTAAGCAAGTTTCCTTTTTTAAATATTTATTTATATTTATTTTGTTTTATAAAACAAATTTCTTGACCAAACGGCTGTGTTCAAATTTCTCACCAAAAAAAGAAAAAAAACTTTTTTGATGTTACATTTGAACACATCCTGATGACGTTTTATTTACCTTTACCTAATAGTCGTTTTACTTGACCTCGTCACGATGAAACCTTATAGAGCTTTGACTGACGGGACGTGCTACACGGAGGAGTTTATTTTCTTAATCTGAAGGAGGGTTTTTTTGTGGGGTTTTTTTAAGCTGAGGACAGTCGAAGGTTCTGTATTCAGGTTTAATCTGATGTACCATCGATGCATGCGGACCAGTGATTGGATTTAAATGACGGGACACAAGGTGACGTTATAGGACCCACAGGTCTCAACAGTAGCATCACAATAAGCTCAAACATTAATGATTTTTGGGTTTCAGAAAAGCAGAACTGAGTCCTCCCTAGAGCCCTACTTTTAATTAAATTTATACTTTTATTTAACAATTCCAGTTTCTAATGACGGTCATTTTTGGAGGAATCACAACACCACAATGTGGAAAAAAAGCTTTTGATTTATCAGCAGAATTTTCTTCTATTTTAGCTTCAGTTTTGTGCTGCAGCTGTTACCTCAGCATTCGTTATGCTTGGGGCGTTTGAGTATGAAAGCAAGACAACTTTTTTTGATATTTTTGTTGTATTAATGAACAGACAAACACTAATTGTACGAGTCCGCCCCGGCTACATCCAGTTGCAGCAGATGATGCAACTGACAGAAAAACATTCTTGTAGCTACATTTTGCCACTAAAAGCAGCTCATTACAGTGCAGACGAGTTATTTCGGGGGTGTTCACATGCAGAATTTAAGTCTGATTATATGCGTACTCTCTATACTTGTAACAAATTGGACGCGGCTGTTTTTCTCCAGAGTAAAGCAAAGCTATAACATAAAATAATAGATTAACAGAGACAAAAATGTTGGCTTCATGTAATGTCTCTAGCACTTGTTTAACCATGCTTGTAAACATAAACTCCCTAATTATTTTATTGAAAATAAAGGGTGAAAAAAGAGCTTTTTATGAGGTCGAAACTCATTTAAATGATGTGGATTTTTTTTGCCAGATGGTTCCACGGACACTTGTCAGGCCGGGAGGCCGAGAAGCTGCTGACGGAGAAAGGGAAGAACGGCAGCTTCCTGGTGAGAGAGAGTCAGAGCCACCCCGGGGATTTTGTCCTGTCGGTGAGGACAGGAGACGACAAGACGGACAGCAGTGACAGCAAACCCAAAGTCACTCACGTCATGATCCGCTGCCAGGTAAACACGCTCCTCTGCACCTTCCTGCATCCTCGCTGCTACAGCAGAACATTTACAAATAGAGACGTTATTCTTTTTTAAAATGGTGTGACTGATAAAGATGAGGGACGTGTCCCTACAAGGATCCAGATGTTTTTGTTTTTGCTTTGATTCAGTTTGTTTTTTTTAGGAAACATGGGGAAAAAAGGCAATGAGCAACTTGTCCAGAAATGTCCTGAAAATTACAAGAAATTGGGAATTATTTTTTTTAAATCTAAAAATGAAAACAAAATTCTCATAACTTTATATTTAAAATTATTACTCTTCAAGCACTTTTTTAAAGTCATTTTCTTGTTTTATTTTTTTTTTTTAAATTGACTTTAATTAATCCCTCTTAAAACAAATTTTCAGGTAATTTTCTTGTACTTTTTACCAATGTCTTGCAGATTTTGGGATGTTTCTTCTTAAGTTGCCTTCTAACCATGTTTAAAAAAAATCAAGCCAATTTGCTCAGGTTTTAAAGGGTTAATGATTGGCGTAAGATTCTTTACATGCCCCTAAAGTAACCAGATTACAGTCTTATTTCTGCAGTAAGATGCTTTTTTTTTATATCAAAAGTTTTTCATTAACCCTTTAATGCCTGGATCAACATCGCTTTTCTTGTGCTGCATTCAGACGACTTTGATTTTTAAAAATGTTTTTAAAAAACCTAGGGAAGAATGTCCAGATAACTATTTTTATAATTATCATAATTATATTTTTAAAATTATTTTACAGAATTATTACAACTTTTGAGTTGTTTTTTCAGGTAATTTCTTGTTTTTCTTTTTGCTTTTTTATATTTTCCCATTTTTTGTTAGTTTGTTCTTTTTTTTGTTGCTGATTTCAAGGTAATTTTGTAAATTGCTCATTGCCTTCTTCACGTTTTTTAAAGAAATTAAGCCAATTTCAGGTTTCAAAGGGTTAAACAGAAAGAAACAAACAGATGGGGAACAGATAACATGCAGACGGACATACTAAAAACACGGGACAGACTACGGTGTAATAAATGTCTAGATTTTCCTTCATGCTTAAACATAATGACTGAAGCATCAGTATCATTAACATAAAGCCCCGGTCTCAGAGAGAGGTGGACTGAGTGGCACCAGACCAGCTCGCACCCCGCTGACCAGCTCTCCAGACCCAGCTGCGTCCCTCGAGACAGGTGGCTGCCCTGAAGGACACATTAGCATCTGCCCGTCCTGCTTTCTCTCTCTTTCTGCTCCGAACTGTCAAACCGTCTGTTTGGTTCTCTGCTGAATCAGAAGACGGGAGGAAAAAGCAGCCTGCGTGATGCAGCGCGATCATTTCTGAGCTTCTCCAAGAGAAAATAAAATGAAACAAAAACAATCAAAAATGACATTAAAGAAGGGCTCAAAAAATTGTGATAATTCTGTAAAATTATTTTAAAGATACTTTTACTTTAATTACATATACTATATGTTTTTCAGATTGCAGGGCGTTTCTTGCACAGAGAAATGTAAGGTTAACTAAAGCAGCTGAGCAATACACTTTCAAATTTCTATGTAGAAGAATTCAGTATCATTACCTTCTGAGCAATATCTAAATTTAGATCCAGGAAGTCGTCCTGAGAGTGAGAACAAAAGCAGAACTTGAGTTTGCCCTTGAAAATGATTTCTTTTACAAAAATGTGATTTTCCTGCTTTTTGTCTGAAATGTCGTTATTTTTTTTTTATTTATGAAAATGCACAAATTAAATTCATCTGTACTCACCACATCTCAGCCTTTCATACCCTCAGGTAATGAAAAACAAACTAAAAGAAATTATCGGTATCGGTTGAAATAATCATTATCCTGCATCTCGCTGGATTAAAAATGTGTAGGAACTTGAACCAGGCTGCTAGCCTGTAAATCGGTTGTGATTTCTGTGATTCACGTTTCTTTTATTAATTTTTGTGCATGTAAACATTGAGATTTTCTCATGATGGTGAGACTGCTGCGCTCACGTGTCTTTGGCCTCTTCTTTAGCATGACCTGAAGTACGACGTGGGCGGAGGCGAGAAGTTTGACTCCCTCACCGACCTGGTAGAGCACTACAAAAAGAACCCCATGGTGGAAACTCTGGGCACCGTGCTGCAGCTCAAACAGGTCACTTTTCACCTTTAACCAATGAGGCATTTTCCTGATTTGTTCTCCCCGGTGCTGACTCCTCCTGCTCTCCTCCACAGCCCCTGAACACTACTCGCATTAACGCTGCAGAGATTGAAAGTCGAGTTCGGGAGCTGAGCAAACTAGCGGAGGCCACAGACAAGGTCAAACAGGGCTTCTGGGAAGAATTTGAGGTGAGTGGTTGTGTTGTGGTGTCGTGCTGCAGCTCACCTGTCCCAGTTTGTCTGTTTTTTGTTTGTTACCATGCAAAAGCAACATGCAAGCTAAGCTGTGGATCTTTTTTTTAATTTATTTTATTTTATTTTATTTTATTTTATTTTATTTTATTTTATTTTATTTTATTTTATTTTATTTATTTATTTATTTTTTATTTTGTTTGTTACCATGCAGAAAAAAAACATGCAAGCTAAATTGTGGATCTTTTCTTTTCTTTTCTTTTCCTTTCTCTTATTTTATTTTACTTTACTAAATATTGTTGTTTTCATGCAAAAACAACATTAAAGCTAAACTGTGGATATTTCATTTAATTTAATTGTATTGTATTGTTACCATGCAGAAACTACATACAAGCTAAATTGTGGATCTTTTCTTTTCCCTTTTTTTTTCTTTTTTTTAAATTTAATTTTATTGTTACCATGTAAAAACAACATGAAAATTAAATTGTGGATCTTTTATTTTATTTTATTTAATATCAGGTATTGTCAGTTGTAAACGTTATGCTGCGATTTGACTCTCGACTCGTTTTTTCGTGCAGACCTTACAGCAACAAGAGTGCAAGCTGCTCTACAGTCGTAAAGAGGGCCAGAGGGCAGAGAACAAAAACAAGAACAGATACAAGAACATTCTGCCTTGTGAGAAAAACCCTGACGGCTCTTTCGCTATGACAACTTTTCACTTTCACCTGAGGGGATTTTTTTTTTTTTAACGTTACTGTTTTTGTTTCTGTTTCTAGTCGACCACACGCGTGTGGTGCTGAATGACAGGGACCCAAATGAGCCCGGCTCTGACTACATCAACGCCAATATCATCATGGTAGTATCTGCTGTCATGGTAAACTCACTTCATCCTCAGGGAAACACACACACACACACACACACACATACACACATCATGTATTCTGTACTTGATAATATGCAGAAAATGTAGAATTGTGTTAATCAGTTATTCGTGCATGTGTACTCAGTCAGTTTTGGTCCAATGTGTTGTATTTCTGTTCATTTTCAGTATTCGACTGACCGCGTGTGTGTTTGTGTGTGTGTGCAGCCTGAGCTGGACCCAAAATGTAACAGCACAAAGGTGAAGAAGAGCTACATCGCCACTCAGGGCTGTCTGCAGAACACCATCAGTGACTTCTGGAGGATGGTGTTTCAGGAGAACTCGCGAGTCATCGTCATGACCACCAAAGAGGTGGAGAGGGGAAAGGTGAGCACAACAGAGCGCCCAACAGAGCGCACAACAGAGCGCCCAACAGAGCGCACAACAGAGCGCCCAACAGAGCGCCCAACAGAGCGCACAACAGAGCGCACGCTGCACTCTGACTTCATCACAATCCACCCAAAACACATAAATGCTGTTTTTATATATATTTCCAGTGCAGCTACAATTTATTAATATCACTTTTTGGTGTCACAAAAGTTACATAAAAATAGCAGACAACACAAATCTAAAAGAAACCTAAAAAATCAACACTACTTTAAGTGTACGCTTTATTGAGAATATTTTCTTTATGTTGATGGCTACTGAAGCTTTTATAGCTGTCTCTCTTCAAAGCCGGGTTCCTTTGAGAAAAACAGTGATTTAGCATCGCTGAACACACGAGCTGCTGGTCTACAGCTGCCTCAGTCAGTTGGTGTGTTTGTGTCATTGTGTGACTTTTGGCATTTAAAAGTGTCAGTTCAGATTCCCCTAATTTTAGCCCTTTTGCTGGAGGGATGCAGTGTTGGGTCAACACAAAAAAGTCCCTCTCTGACCAAGCATTGATCCAAATTTGTCTGAGAGAGAGACTGAATAAGCAACAGATACAGAAAAAAGAAGTAACCATCATTACATTTTCACTGGCCTCCACGCTGCTTTCTGCCGGACTGTCTGTGACGTTAAATATGACACAGTAAAAAAACACAGAAAAGACACTTGTCTGTACACAGCTTCAGTCTGCCAGCAATAGAAAAGCAGTCTATCGCCTATTTTTAACATTCAAAAAACCCATGTGCACCTGCTCATTTTTTTTAACGGCTCCAGTACCAGTCCCTCTGATGCTTCTCTAAACTAGGACGCGCGCGTGTGTGTATACAATAAATACAGACAAACAAATACAACTCACACAATGCAAAGAGCAAGCACAACCTCTAGTTAAAATGCAAAACAGAACAATCAAATACATAAAATGTGCAATTATCAATTTATTTTGCAGCAGTCACATTGACTGAAATGCTATTTTCTTGACCTTTTAAAAGTGACTTAAATTCCTCCAAAGTGATCAGCTCAGACAGAAAGGGCGGCAAATTTAAAAAGCATTTTTGAATACAAAAAAAAAAAAAGCATTTTTGCCAAGTTCAGTGTGAACCCTGAGGACCGACATCAAGAGAAAACTGTGAGAGCGCAGGCCGTATTGATTCTGGTTTTTACGCATATATGTACACGAATAAGAGGGAACCGGCCTAAGTAGACTGAAATATAAAAAACAACCAGGGTGAGAGCCTGCGGACAGACAGAGGACATATAGCAGCAGAGTACAGTGGTGTACCCACAGCTGGTAATAAGACGTAAAGCTCAGTGCATCAGAGGAAAACAGCAGCGTCATTATAACAAAGTGAATGTTGTTGTGTCTCTTCAGAGTAAATGTGTGAAGTACTGGCCGGACATGTCGGCTCTGAAGGAGTACGGAGCGATGCGCGTTCGCAACGTCAGAGAGACGGCGGCACACGACTACATCTTAAGAGAACTCAAACTGTCTAAAGTTGGACAGGTAAGTTGTGTTTGTATACATAAAGATGAAACAAGTAGAAGCGTAGAAAATCCCACATTTTGGCAATTTATCCCATCAAATTTGAGGAAATGTCATTTCAGAGGTGAGTTGTAATGAAATCTATCAGTTGTTAACTTGGAGTAAAATACTTTATGTCGGCAGAAGATGTAGTTTTTACTAAACTGTGTTGCTGTTGTTCACCAAAATAACTAAGCAGATTTTTATACATGCAAATACATGCAAGATAAAAAATGTTGATATGCATAATCCTGCACACTCCCAAATCCTGAACCTCCCCCACACTCAATCACAAATGTGTGCAGGTTTGCTGTGACGGTATCCAACGTTTAGTTAAACATGAAAATGTTTGAAAGTTGGTTCATGTTATTTTCTCTGAGGGAAGAGTTTCTCTCTGATTTATGGCTACAAAAAGAAAAGGATGATTTCCCTAAAAAAAGCATTTTGGAAAACTGCGCTCTCCCCTGGTGGCTGAGCGAGTGGCTCTTGTTTTTTTCTGAGCTTGGTGTTGAAAAATGTGTAGATTTTTTTGAGTTTGAGCTGTCAGTTGACTCTAAACTGAATTGTTTTAATTAATTTGACCTCCTCTAGCATGGATTGCAAAGTCAGCAAAATACAAAATTGCCCAAAAATATACTTTGCACGTGTTAAGATTACAGAATATGAATCCATAAAAATTTCACTGTATTGATTTGAGAAAAAAAATCACAGAACTGCATGAGGATAAATGTTAATTTAAAATGTGTTCAAAGCATTAAGAATCTGTTGAAAGTTGTTTTTTCGTGTTTTTTTAGGGGAACACAGAACGCACAGTTTGGCAGTACCACTTCAGGGCCTGGCCGGACCACGGAGTCCCCACCGACCCCGGCGGCGTCCTCGACTTCCTGGAGGAGGTCAACCTGAAACAGGAGAGCATACTGGACGCTGGGCCTATAGCGGTACACTGCAGGTACACACACACACACACACACACACACACACACACACACACACACACTGCAAACACTTAAATAAACCACAGACAATATAAATGGAAACACGTTAACTCAAAGCTTTTCTCTCTCGCTCCTCAGCGCAGGGATCGGGAGGACAGGAACGTTTATAGTGATCGACATCCTGATAGACGTGATCAGGGAAAAAGGTGAGTCCTGTAAACTCTGCGGGTAACAGCCCATTTACACAACAATATGATTATACTGTGAATGTTGTTAATGTTTACTGTGCTGACTTTGCTGCTCAGTTTTTGGAAAATCAAAATTATTTTAGTCAGTATTAAGATCATGTTTATTTATCGTGATTATTCACTGGCTTTGGAAACATGCATTTCTTCAAGTTAATAAAATAAAATAAAATCATCCTGATTATTAATTGCCTTTAGAAACATGTATTTATTAAACTTAAAAAAAATAGATAGATAATTTGAAAAAGTGGATGTCCAAGTATATTAAAAAAAATATTTATAGAATAAATATGTTATTTTTAACTGAAAGGAAAAAAGTTTGATATTCCCCAATTTTCTCACTTTTTTAAGCCATTATTTTAGGTTAGAGGGTATTATCTATGACAGAAAATGAAATACATTAAGGTCTATGTTTATAAGACCAATGATCACGATGACTGTGTTTTTGTTTGTTTTGTTCTTAAATAATTGTGTCTTTGTCTCTGTGTTGTTGTTGTTGTTTTAATGTTACACATACACACACATACATGCACACACATATATGTGTGTATATATATATATATATATATATATATATATATATATATGATGAAATTAATTAATGAATTAAATTAGAAAATAAAAATGAAGTTCGATTAATCACCCTAGCCCTACTTCTAATCTTACCAGTGTCTCCCTGCTCTGTAAATTTGCTTCTTATTTCTCTTGTATAGTTTATGTTTTCATTTCTAGTCTTATTTTTATTGTACATACCTGTAATTATTTAGTTTATACTTTCCTCTCTTTATCTGCAGTGAAGCAGAAAGCTAACAGTTACGTTTAAACTAATAAACTCGTCGATGCATTTCTGAATTGTAAGTGAGACAGACATGTTATCACCTCCTCTGGCGTTCACGATGTTGTATTTCAGAGACTCATAGTGTGTGTTTGTTTCCAGTGCTGAGGATGTTATCAGTGTAAGCCGTTTTTTTCGTGTTGCAGGGGTGGACTGCGACATCGACGTGCCAAAGACCATCCAGATGGTCCGTTCTCAGCGCTCTGGGATGGTGCAGACGGAGGCGCAGTACAGATTCATCTACATGGCCGTGCAGCACTACATAGAGACGCTGCAGAGACGCATAGAGGAGGAGCAGGTGTGCAGCAGATAACAGATAACCTCATTTTTCCACTTTATTTTAATGCTCCTGTCTCCTAACGGCCCGCTGTCTTCTCCTCTGCAGAAAAGTAAGATTAAAGGGCGCGAGTACACCAACATTAAGTACTCTTTGTCTGACCTGACTGGAGGAGAGCAGAGTCCTTTGCCTCCTTGCACTCCTATTCCTACTCCCACCTGCACAGAGTGAGTAAAGCACGCCTGATTTTATATATGGATTTATTTATTCTTTTTGTTTTTATTGGCAGCCAGAAAAATTACAAAAAAAGGCAGAAAAACTTAACTTCCAGCCGGTTTTAGCGATAATAAATCACAACAAGATGAGATAATTCTTTATTAATCCCACAATAGCACATTTTTTATTGTAACAGCAGCGAAGAGATCTCAAAGCAAGCTGTGGATAAGATAAATAGATCAAAAAGAACAGTATAAATAGTACAAAAAACACAATGCAAAACTAGACACGGAAATAGGAATCGAGCAAAAAAGGAAGAAAACAGAATTATTATTATTAATGATGAGGATCAATTAGGTCTGAAATGAAGACAGAATAAATTAGTTAAATAAAATAATATTGGAAAAGAGAAAAAAATGCACATTTACTTGTGACTTGTTATTTAGTTTACACAGAAAGACGTTACAATTTCCAAATTAAAATTATCGAGTGTCGTGTCTCACAGGCATTAATTGCCGGTGCCAAAGAAAAATATATAAATTACAGAACAAAACATGTGGGAGGAGTGTTAATATTCACATTATGCACAGTTTTCTCACATAAAGTTTTGTCTTTGGGGTTTTATACAGTTAATCCATCTTGATCATCTGTTGGTGAATTTATTTTGCTGTAATCTGAAGGAATTTGTTTATTCCTCCAAAGTTTATATTTGATGAACTATGTCTAATTAATCCTCAGTCGAGGGAGCTTCTTACGGTTTATAGCTTTTTACATGCAGCCAGCAGAGTTGTCGAGAGGGCTTCACTCCTGGAGTTTAATATTGCATCGATATAAAACATCGAATAATAGTGGAATAATGTTTCTGAGCGAGGCTTCTGTTCAACTTTTACATTTGCATTTAAATCACATTTTGCATCCTTGTTTAGAAAAGCCTCCTCAGTGGTTTTCTCATCAGAGGGTGTGTGTGCATGTGTGTGTGCATGTGTGTGTGTGTGTGTGTGTGCATGTGTGCGTGCGTGCGTGTGTGTGTTTGCAGGATGAGGGACGACAGCTCCAGAGTGTATGAGAACGTGGGCCTGATGCAGCAGCAGAAGAGCTACAGATGAGATTCACCTTTGACCCCAGTGCTCTATCAGTTCCAGGTAAATGAAATGAAGTGCTGCTCATACGAAAAACATCACCAAAAAAAGTAGATTTCTACGGATAAAAGCTTCCAGTGTTCATTTTTTGTATTTAGTTTTGATTTATTTCATTGCAGTTATTTTCTATTTGTGTGTTTGTTTGTTTTTTTAGTTTTGCTATGTGAAGCACTTTTTGCTGTATTTTTAACATTTTTAGTCTTGTTTTAGTCTTTTAGTCTTGCAAATTTTTGCAAATTTTTACAAATTTTATTGTATTTTTTATTTATTTTATCATATTTATTTTTTATTTGTGTTATTTTGGTTTTGCATGTGAAGCACTTTTGGCTGTAATTTTCAACATTTAATTTTAGTAAGTTTATTAATTTTATTGTATTTATTTAATTTTTTTATTTGTGTCGTTTTTGTTTTGCATTTTTACATTTTATTTTAGTAAATTTTTATTTATTTATTTTATTGTATTATATTTTGTTTTAGTTTTGCTATATGAAGCTCTTTTGACTGCGTGTTTGTTTTGTTTTAGTCTTTAATATAAGACATTTTCAACTAAAGGTCCAATTCTCTCTGCAGGTGAGTGAAACAGAGTTTTTGTTAAATGTTTGAGCATTTAAAGTAATTAGTGTTTTTCTTCTTTTTTTTGTTGCTCTGTCTCCTTCAGGATCTTGATACCTGACAGTTTTTTCGCCAGCCACACCTTGACGCCTGAGACTTGACCGTAATGACTTGGAACAACAGAAAAACGGAAAAACGTGAGAGACACCAGAGCCCTCCTGCTCTCGCTCATCTTACATGAACATTTGCCCTCTTAGTTTGAAATCTAAACCACTGTGATGATCATCAGAAGAGCCTTTTGAGAAGCCTAACACGCAAAATCCTACTAAACCGCAGTTTTTCGGGTTTAGCCTTTGTAAATCTCCTCCCGAACAAGGGCTGCAAACAGAGAGCACTCTCCTCACAGGGGGAAACCTAGCTAACCTTTGCTCATTCGTTTTTGTTTATTAACCAAAGGAAGGTTACGTAGATTGTTTGTTTGTAGACGAAATCGAGGAGTTTTCTTAAAAAAAAAAAAAAAAAAGAAAAAGGCCGGTGCCAAAACCACGAATGATTTATCCACATTTCTCAGCCAATTAAAAGTCTCTATTCGGCCTGTTGGGAGACGAGACCTTATTTGTGGACAAACGCGGGGCGAAATTTCCGGTGATTATTGTCTAGTTTTCACTGTTGGATAGAATAATGTTTCTGAATGAAGAACTATTGGCATTGTAGTGTGACACCATATTTACTGTTGCTTTGTAATCCACTGACTTCTGGACATTAATTTTTGTTTTTGCACCTCAAAGAGAAAATTTGAGGCAGTTCAGAGTGTGAACTTTTGTCGTCCACATTGAATTAATATGCTTTTTAAATTTTTTTCTGTTAGTTAACCATTCCTGAGCTCAAGCCGAATGCCCTTACTGCTGCACGTTTATTTCGCAGCATTAACAGTTACAGTCAAGCCTTGATTCACCTGGTGGATTCATAAATAATGTAATCTGGGGTTCAGAGAGGCGTTTCTTCATGCCTGCACTTCTTTGTCAAAGTCGGTGTCACGACGTTAAGATTTCAGGGGAGTCTGTTGTGTATCTCAGTTGCAGGCATCGCCACAGACGCACGGCTGCCAAAAAACTTGTTTTTTACGTTTTTTTTAAGTGCATATTACTTTTGTTTCCATTCTCGTTTTTTTTTCTTAAGACGAATGCCTTTTGTGTACCATTGCCTATTTTAAGCACCACATGTACTTAATTTGAAGAGTCACTGTTTTAGGAAGCAGTCTCACGTCTCTCAGCTTTGGCGCTTTAGATAAGTCGATGTTGTGGTTAGAGATTGATGTCAGCTGGATTTAAATACTCACACACATTCACAAACGCTTTTCTTTTTTGTTTTTCTGTCAACGTTAATCAAATAAAACATCTGAAGGAATAGTTTGATATTTTGGGAAATTTGCTCAGCAGCTTTCTTGCAAATAGTTACATGAAAAGATCGATAATCGGATTCTGTCTGTGAGATAAATATGAAGATGAAGTCAGCAGCGAGTCTGGAGAAGAAAGATAATGCTCTGTTTTTTGTCTGCTAAATATATATTTCGGACAAGCTTAGCTGAGTTTTAGCTTGCAGACTGGAAACCATGAGGGGCTTTGTGTGCTTTCGCGTTTTCATTGTCCCCATCTTATATTTAGACTTTTTTAAGAAAAGAGTGCGGAGGTAACCGTAACATCTAGCTTCTTTAGCACAGTGCTTTTACAGCTATGGTTATGTGTACTAATGCTGATTTTCACCAGCAAAAAAAAACAGGAAAAATGTAATATTCGACTTCTTAGAGGCTCTTTTTCTGCAACAAAATGTGGAAAAAAGACATTTGAAAAGACCAAAAGATCACAATTAGCTTTCATTAAGTGAAAACACGTTAAAATAGTGACAGCTACGGCTGTACTCTGTAAAATCTTTTGTACCAGGCCGTAAACGTGTCAATTTTGCTGTAAAGTTTGATATTTAGTCAAGCAGGACTCGTTTTGGAGCCAGCCTCTAGTGGCTGTTAGAGGAACTGCAGTTTTTGGCTTCAGTTTTTTTCAGTCCAGGAGGTTTTTCTGACCAACGGTCCAAAAAATCCAAAACTTTTGAATTTTATCATCATGTCTGACAAAGAAAAGCATCAAATTATTACATTTTTTCTACTTTTGCTTTAGTAAAAAAATGACTATGATCAAAATCGACAGTTTATTTTTAGTTTTTGCAGGTCTGGAATCGATCTTTTCACCTAACTCTCTGCAAGAAATCAAAAAGGTGAACGTCCCGAAATGTCAAAGCGTTTCCTTTAGCTTCATCTTCACAATCAGCTGCAGTATTTAGGGAAGTTTTGCATCTGTTATTCTACAGCGCTCATTTTCAAACGTGTGGCCTAAGTGTTTTCTTTTTTCCATCACGACGCCTTGAGACGCCGCGTTCTTCTGATTGAACTCACTGCTGACTCGAGAAAAAAAAGGAACGAGGCGTCTCTCCTCTTTGCCTTGAGGGACAGTTCTCAGCAACCACTGATTTGAACAGCGTCTTTCTGTAACATTTAGAGAAAAAATCATGAAATCAGTGTTTTTTTTGTTTTTGTTTTTTAATGGGGGCTGCTTCCTCCCACCGGAGGACGTGTGCGAGCGCCCGGCTGCTGCTTCACAGCAAGTGTTCTTTGAAATGATTCCTCTCCTCGCGGGTGAACGCCATCCTCTGACTGAGATCTCCTGTCGTGTGGTGTACTGTATGCAGTTTTATCGTCACAAAGGGATGAGTTTGTACTTGTCTCATGTTTCGTGGAGTGCTTGCTTTGTGCTGTTTTGTGTCCTGTGGTGTGTGTGTGTGTGTGTGTGTGCGTGCGAGGATGTGTGTGTGAGTGCGGCTGCCGATCAGCCTTTATATGATTTTGTTTTTTTTTTTCCTCCCAGATGATAAAACTGCTTTTTCCATTTATCATGTCAGCAATTTAGATGCATAGACGTGCCTTCTATGCATATGCCTATGTGTATGTGATAGCTATTAAAAAAACGAAAAACAAAACAGTGCTCTTTAGTTCCACCGCCATTCAAGAACCTGTAACACTTAAATGTGAATTCTTTCATCCTGAACAAAAAAAAAGAAAAAAAAATGATCGCAATGCAAACAAACTATATTTTTTAACATGTATATTGTACATGAGTACCTGGTAGAGGAGAATGTACTTACTAAAACATATCTACTTGCCAATAAGATATACTGTATGTATATTCCTACAGCTTTCTCTCTGGGACACAGAGAGCGACCTCTCACAAAGCGCCAGAGGTTTTATTGTATGACTTTCAATGCAGTTAACCATGTTAACTTCCTCAATAACAATAAATGGCAGCCTCATGCCTCATTAAGACGGCGGCTTTTGGTTTCTTTTTTGGTGTCTGTGACGGTAATGCTGAAATTGATTGCCCCTTTTAACCCTTTGAAGCCTGAGCAAACTGGCTTTGAATTCTTTCAAAGACATGGGGAGAGAGCGGCGAGCAACTTTTAAAAATGCCTTAAAAATGAGCAAGAAATTAGTAAAAAATTACCTGAAAATAAGCAAAAAACAAGAATGACCTGAAGAAAGTGCTAAAAAATATGTTTTCTTTCACAATGCCTTTCACAACGATTTAATCTTTAAACCCTGAAAAAAAACTGTTCCGAATCTTTCCAAAACACATGAAAAAAGGCAATAAGCATCTTGTGAGATATGATCCATGAGTTTCAAGAAATTAACTAGGAGAAAATTATATTGTATACTTTTTAAGCACTATGTCCAGGTCATGCCCATGTTTTTATTTTATATAGATACTTTTAAAAAATGATTTATTTTTTTAAACTAATTTTCAGGTAATTTTCTCATACTTTCTTTGCATTTTTTCTTGCATTGCTCAATGCTTTCTTCGTATATATATATATTTAAGTAATCAAGCCAATTTGCTGAGGTTTCAAAGGGTTAAGACAATTATTTTATTTTTTTTTTACTTTTTTTTTCTTTATTTTTTTTTTTTATTATATTTTTCTGGACATTTTCTCCTAGTTTTTTTTTTTTTTTTACAATATCTATCTAATAATCCCCCCAAGCTAACTCCCAGGTCAGTTTGTTGTCACCTTTTATTTTATTTTATTCTAAATTTGATATGTAAATTATGAGGGAATTTGGGGATTAAGAAGTTCAGACTTCAGACAAATATTAAAATCTGTGCCAATAAAAACACGGTGCACTAATACTACAAAAAAGAAAAAAGATTTGGGTGAATTGGCCCTTTAATGTAGTGAAAGAAAACAACTTATAATCAACATTGAAAGCTGCTTTCTTCTCTGCTGACTAATTAGATGATGTTTGTTGTTTTCTCTTATTTTCCATCATAATTGCATTAAACTTCATCTGGAGACCTTCAGGCGCTGATCAGGGATCAGTATTAGTTTATCCTAATCCTGTTTGACCCGTGGGACAAAGACAATGAAACTGACATGAGCTCAGCGCTTAATGAGGACGACGACATTTAGCAAGAAGAGAGCGAACAGCAGGCACACGGGAATAATGTCTGAGCAACTCTTAAATTTATTTAAATCACGTTTACTGTCTGACTGCACGATGGTGCAGTTTTAGCGCTTCAGACGTTTGTATATAAAATATTATCTGTAACACACTTTCTGCTTGTAGGAGATGTGTTTAGTGTTTGGACTGGAGGCTTGATCCTGGAGGTCAGCCGGCCCGATTTTTATAGTTTTGTTTTTAAAATAAAACGATCCAAATGAGACAAACAAAAAAAACAATTCATTAACCCTTTGAAACCTGAAAAAAATAGTTTCACTTCTTCCAAAAACACGAGGGAAATACACCAAGCAACTTAACAAAACATGGCCCAAAAATGAGCAAGAAATTAGTAAAAAGTAATGAGAAAATTGCCTTAAAATAATAAAAGGGGGAAAAAAAGAAACAAAAAGATTAAAAAAAAAAACTTATGAAAATGGAAAAAAGAAATACTTTTTTTAAAATCTGTAAAGTTATTTTATATATGTAATTATAATATTTATGAATACAGTTTTCTGGAATTTTAAATAAATAAAAATTGTAGAAGAATAAAAGAATATTAATAAATATATAAATACATAAATAAATACTGACTACATGGCCTTAACAAAATAACATTTAGAATTATTGGACCATAAAAATACTAAAAAATAAATAAGCTACATGAATAACTGAATAAATAAATAAATATGGTGCATCAAATGGTAACATTTATATTTTAAACTGAGCATGGTCCCTTTTAAATAAATAAGGTAAAATAAATAAATAATACTGGAATGAACCTAGAAAATATTCCCTGTATTTTCAAATAATGTAGAATTGTGAATTATCTGCAGATAAACCCCAAAAATTACTACAAAAACATACTGCCTGCATGTTCTCTGCCATTTAAGATTAAATTAACGATTAAGTTTTGTAGCATGTGATCTGGGCTTTCGGCTTCACTTTAAATCGTCCCACATGAATTTCTGCTGAGATACACACACGTGCATTAATCTTTTTTTTAGTGGGTTTAAGATATTTTGGTTTAAACAGACAATCAACAGCAACAATTACAAGTATGAAATAAGAGTTTAGACTTGCTGTTCTCCAGTAGTCCACCAGATGTCCCCAGACTCTCCCTCCAGTCACCTGACTCCTCCGTCCACCTGCTCACCTGCTCCTCATCCCCCAATCAGCCCTCCAGGATTTACACCAGACCAGCTCCACCTGCCGCTCCTCATGCTGGTGCTCTGCGCTTTTGTCTCTGACACCTGAAACTTTCTTTTCTACGCGTCAGTAAGCTCACACACCTTCATCTTCTCATTAAATCTGAGTATTTTTATTTAAATTATATGTTCTCAAAGCAGAAACCTCTTTACAGAAATGTTTATTTATTAAGACTCACTCTGCGCTTAAATTTCTGCCCCATGTTACAAATTAAATAATTAAAGTTGTAATACTTTATGATGAATGAAACCTGGATCAGCATCTGTTTTCTTGTGCTTTTTTCAAACACTTCTCACAAGCTGTTTGATCCTTTTAAACCTGAAGAAAAAGTTTTGATTTCTTCCAGTAACATGAGGATAAACGCCATTATCAACTTTGCATAAAATCACCCACAAATTGCAAAAAAAAATATTGGAATGTGAAAAGAAAATGACTAAAATATAGTTTTAAAAAAGAGGGGGAGATATTAGAAAAATGATCAAATATTTATTATTATATTTATTTTTAATTAAAATTAGGTTGCACAAAAAATATAACACAATATATAAGACATTTTTTCTTTTTTTTTTAGTACTTTTTGCATTTTCATTTTTTGGTTTTTACTTTTTTTGTGTTGCATATTTTCAGATACATTTCTTGTAATTTTTTGATTCATTTTATGTTCATTTTTTTTGGTCATGTCTTGTTAAATTGCTTGTTGCCTTCTGCCCACATATGTGAAAGAAACACTTGTTCACGTAATTGGGTTAAAAGTTTATTATTATATCAAACATTTGTGTGAGTTAGGGAACCAAAAAGCCCGAAGTTGCTGTTTTGTGCTTGACTGTGTTTTGTTTGTTTCCGAGGGCTCATTACTGGAAACGATGGTGATGAAGACGTGGAAAAGATACGGATGGTTTGCCCTGAAAACCTAAAAAATTTTGGGAAAAGATCCACGATGGGGATGATTCAAGAAGACTCTGCTGCTGCTGCTGCTGCCTCAAGAATCGGTAAAAACAAAATTTAATCAAAATAACTATGTTTTTCACGTTTGCTTAAAACAGCATTTCTAACTTTTACACATGCGCTGCATTTTAAAAGGTCTATTATTAATTGACATTTAATCATTTTATAACATTTTTATGGGGAACACAATCAAAAGTTGTGCATCCAGCAGACATGGAACAACATTATCATACAATATTTGTCTTATTTTTAACTTTTTACTCAAACGTTCACTCTCCTGCTCTGTATTTTGTGTCTACCGGTCCCCAAATTTTCCTTGTAGTGTAGTATTTTCACAGTGTGTCCACCTGTCTTCACACAGTTGGCTGATTTTTTTTACCCCAGCCGCACTCGTCACTGTTAATCTGCTGGATGACTCACATGCAGAGACAGAGATGCAGCGCAGGGTGAAGCAGCGATGCATTTTATTTGTCAGATCGAGTCTGCCTGCATTTATAGGGTGATGATAACAGTTATGACCTCATTTCATACACTGCACGCTGCACGCACAATACTGACGCTGCAAAAAACAAGTCATATGCTCGTGTGCTCATGTTTTTACGCAAGTGCAAACAAGATTTCCCCTAAAACCAACACCACCCATCTCTTTTTTAACCAATATTTTTATTGAAATTTCAAGTGTATATTAAAACATGTTTATCAGTGTACAAATATATACCCTCATGCAGTCACACATTCCCTCAGATAATAAATAATGATGATGATGATAATAATAATAACAATAATGACTAGATAGATAATAAAAAAGAATAAATTAATATAAAAAATATAATATAAAATATAATATTAATAAAATAAAATTAATACAAATAAAATTAAAAGGCAGGATCAATACAGCTTTAGCTTTAATTCTTGTATTTTTGTCTCTTTTTTTTCGGCATATTTTTCCTCTCATCTCGGCGCTCTCTTCTTCTCTTGGTTTCTTCCTGTCAGACGGACAAAGTCCTCGGGGACAGTTTGAGGTTCGCTTCAGGACGCCTTTTTTTATTATTTATTTTTCCAGACGGCGACCACTTACTCACGAGACTCAGCGCTTTGCCAAAACTGTTCCACTAGGTTGTTTCATGCATGATGCCACCACCAGGGACACAAGCTGATGGGTTATGACATCCCTGCCACACACACACACACACACACACACACACACACACACACACACACACCCACCCACACACACACACACACACACACACACACACTTCTGGGCATGCAGGCCTAAAGAGCAAACACGCAGCATCTGGACAGTTTCTCTGAAGGACCTCAGACCCAGGGTTATTAATGACATTACTGAACACAGACGTGTACGTTTGCATGCAGAGCAGGCAGGAAGACACACACACACACACACACACACACACACACACACACACACACACTCAGGCACACTCAGACACAGCACACACGTCACTGACCTTAAGCTCTCAGCATGCACGGTCATGAATTTGGCATTTATCCGTCGTTTGTCATTAACGAAGCCTCCCTGTCTTCTGTGGTTTTCTGTCCCGCTGGTCTTTCATTCGTCTGGTTTCTCCTCGTCCTCCTTTAAAATTTGTCTTTCAACCAGAGCAACAGCATCACTGCTAAACTGTCTGGTGAAAATATCCGAATTTGGCAGATCTTTTCTGCCAGTCTGAAGGATTAAGTGTCCCTGTATGATTGAGAAAACCACCTTAAAAATGTGCTGTTCGTAGAGATCTTCTGTGTGTGAAGCGTCTGTTTTCACAGACATGGATTCAAACTTTATGTGCAACTCGGCTGATACACAGACGCATACACCTGCATGGTGTTATGTTTTTTGGTTGTTGTTGCTTGTGCAGCCAATGATTCACAAGACAATTTCTCACAACATTTTTGGAGTGCACCTCTGAAAAAACTTCTATTTTGAGGGCCATGTAGCCCTGAAACTTTACACTCTGTCCCAACAAGAATCAGGACAACGTACCTCGAGGCATGAATGTGCAAAACAGAAGGTAGAGCTAAGTTTTAGGGGCAACGGGTGTTTTCGGATTGAGCCTTGTTGTTGCAGAACAGCTGAAAGACCTTGAAAAAGAGAGTAATGAGTGGTTGCTCTGTAGGCTGATGATCAAACGTTGATAAAAAACCTTCAGGATAAACAGGAAGGACATCCAGGCACTTCAAAAGTGTGAAAAACCAGAAAAACAAGGAGGAATTACATTATAAAGCCTATTAAAAACTCCAACATGTTTTGACAACTGCAGGTCTTTATCAGGGAAACCAGCAAGGGTCAAAACTCCTTTTTAATAATGTAGCCACTAAAATAATGGCTTTTTAATGTCATTTCTCCTTGTTTTTGGAGTAGAAAAACCTCGCTGTTCCTTAAAAGCACAAAAAATGACATCTGCATCCTCTAAAATGAGGATGATTCATAAAGCCCGAAGCCTTCCTGACGTCTCCTCTTGTTCCAGCATTGGCGAAGTTTAAACTGCCTGTTTGTTATGACTTAATTTACCCTCATGAGCATGCCCGCTCTGTTCATCTCTATAATTACACACTCTTATCTTGTTATGGCTGTGCAGCATTTGGGATTACTCTCTCACGGGCAGCCCTTTGGCCGGCCTCTTGTCTGACCGCTGCACAAACGCAACTCCAGTTTTATCCCCGCAGCTCTTCTGCATCATTTGTGACTCCATCACATCTGAGTGCGGCCTCTTCTCGCTGTGCACTTTATCAAGTTAATACTGACAGGCGGCGCTGAGGTACTGCTCCGCTGATATGCAGGTCTCCTCTTATGTAATTAATGTGTTTGCATAACCGGCACTTAATTATGTAAATGTGTATGTGAGGAAAGAATCAGACATTAAACACCTCGAGCTAATAGCTGAAGTTTAATTAAGGAACTGGTGGTGAAAACAACAGCACACAAACACACACATGATCTCATAAAGTAGACTTTCACTGTGTGTGTGTGTGTGTGTGTGTGCTCATTTGTTTGGGGGAGATTTGGTCATGCATGGGGCTCCTCCTTTTGTTTATGTCATGGTCTTGATTCATATGTAAATAGATGTATAATAATAATAATAATAATAATAATAATAATAATAATAATAATAATAATAATAATAATAATAATAATAATAAGAATGAAAGCAAATAAACAAAAAATATATTTAAAAAAAATGAATGAATCAGTTAATGGTTTTATCTAAAAAACCCTAAAAAATAAAAAACCCTCAAAAAACCCCTCTATTTTGACTTGTAACGGAATATTCTTACATAAATGAATAAATAATTAATAATAATTAATTTAATTTAATTTAATTTATTTTATTTTATTTTATTTTATTTTATTTTATTTGTTGAGCAGATGCAGTGCTGTAATACCTGTGTCCATCATCTTAACCTGACGTTCAGACAGAGAGAAGAGCATGCTGAGGCCTGATTATAGTTTCTGAATTTCATTTCTTTAATCAGCAGACCTCAAACTCACGTTCTGCTTCATGAACTGACACTCTCCTCACAAAAAGCCTGTTTTGGCACATTCTCAAGGTTGAGTTAACATTGGGTTTTGTGCAAACGTCTGAGCCGGCGACATGTTTGGCCAATTAAGTGTTCAGTGTAGCGTAATTACACAGCAGGCGCAAAGTGGCGGAGAGGCCACCGGCACGTTATTAGACAACGAAGGAGCCACAAGAGGGCAACAGCAGGCCGGACGCTGCTGCACGCCCTGCATGACTCCTTCACTTTTAACTGAACCTTTGGAGGACAGAAAACGGTCCTCTGAGACTCAGCATCCAAAATTCAATAAATCACAGACCTCAGATCTAAATAAATAGTTTCATAAATAGGAGAAGGCCTTAGGGACGGTGCTTTATTTATCAGAGGAGGTGGCTGGGTTTTGCGGATACACGAGATGTGTTCAAGGACTTTGAATATCGAATGATAATTTTGTTACGTTACATTTTTACAGTTTCTCGGTGTGATAAATGATGTAAATCTGTAATTTTTATTTTGGTGGGCTCGTGGGTTTCGAAGGCACGTTTTCTTTAAAAACCACCCAAAAATAGAAAAAAGAAAAGAAAAAAGAAATTGGCAAACATTTTATAAGAAGTCATCAAAAATGTTTAAACAAAAAAAGAATCACTAAAAAGTTTTAAAGAGAAAAAAAGAAACTTAAATGAATATTATATGTAAAAAAGAAAATTGACAATTTTCTTTTACAATTAAAAAAAAGAAGTTTTAAAGAATAAACTCAACATAAAAAAATCACCAAAATTTCAAAAGGAAAAAAAATGCCAAAAATTTAAAAATTAAATAAATAAATTAAATAATTAAATAAATTTAAAAGAAAATAAAATTTTCAAAAAAAAATTACCTGTAATTTTAGGTGGTTTTTTTGTCTGATTTAACAGGCCCTCTTGCTTGTAAAGCATGTTTTCCTAAAAAGTCTCTAAGAATTAATATAATTTTTCAAATCTCCAGAAGAAAAAAAGAAAAAAGTTTGAAATGTATGTTTTCTTAAAAAAAAAATTGCCTGCTCCTCCCATAAGCCAAAAAACAACAAAACAAAACAACAACAAAAAACAAAGAAAACCAAACATAAGTCCATTCCCAGTGCTTAAAATACTCTGACACGCCTCCCTCTGTTTGCACCAGCTCCTCTCCTCATAAATAACTGTCAGTCTCTAATAATGATACTTGATGTTATTTGACTAAATATTCTTAGTTTGATGCACTTTCTGCTTTGATATGACTTTTAACAAATAGAGACTATTTTGCTACTAATCAATATATTTTTAATGATAGCATTTGCAAAGTACTCTGTTTCTACTCAGTACTCATTACTAACAGATATTATTATTTTTAACATCACAGTTCATAATTAAAATAAGATTTTTCAGGGTAAATAAGGTGCCAGAGTGCACAAAAAAGCATCCAAATAGAGCTAATAGACTAAATCCCAGAGCTGCCACAGTCTGTCGCTATGACACCGTGACATGTCGATTTCGCATGTCAGCGTAACATGAGTAACGTTGCTCCACTGACCGTTGGAGTAAATGGCTTAAGGTTAACTCTTGGCTACGTTTTCTGAATAATAGAATTACATAATCATTATGGGCTCTAATTGCACAGTGCATGCAGGCCTATTGGATTTGTATTGTATTGCACATAATAAGTGCAGCTGTTTGGCTTCAGGGGAAATAAAGGACCAAAAATAGATCTATTAGAAAGTATTCCCATATGGCGCATGAATACACGCTCGTACAGTCGCAGAGGGAACGGCACATTCAATCTATCAGACAAGAAAAACGACATTTGATAGTTTAGTTGGTGATTGTAGAATATTTTAGTGCCGCAGGAAAACTTTGATCCAATATTAAATGTACATTAATGTCAAAATGCTCCATTAACCCTTTAACACCTGGATGGACATTTCTTGTGCCATTTTAACCCCTGAAACCTGAGAAAAGGGATTTTTTAAAAATAAAATGATAAGAAAAAAAGCTATGAGCAACTTGACAAAAATGTTGGTTAAAAAAAATTGTAAAATGTGACGAGACAAAGCCCTGAAAATTAGCTTGGGGAGGACAGGAGGGGTAATAAATATTATCTCAAAAATAGAGAAAATTTTACACAAAACTACAGTTATAATTCTTAAAATTTATATATTTAAAGCTATCTTACAAAATAATAATAATAATAATAATAATAATAATAATAATAATAATTTTTGCATATTTTCTGTTTGGTTTTTTTTACTTTTTTTGTATGTTTGGGTTTTTTTTTGCAAATTTTGGGGATCATATCAACTTAAGTTGTTCATTGCCTGCTTCCTGTGTTTTTGCTCAGGTTTTGAAGCATTTAAATAAAAGTTTAGAATTAAAAATCTATCTTAAATAGAAGAATTATCAAAAATATATTTACTTTGTGTCACATTTCTTGCAGATGCATCTGTGATATCTGATTTTCATATAATTAGATTGTTAATACATCAATATTAGAGCACCATGTTACTGATGGAGACAGTTTTTTTTTATATATAGTTGGCTAATTAAGTCCAGCGGTTCCCACTCTAGGGGTTGGGCCCCTACAAACGGGTCACCAGATACATCTCAGGGGTCATCACGTGATCAATAGGAGAGGACAGAAGACAAAGCTAAGCTCTAATACATTCCTATAAAAAGTAATGCACCTGAATTCTCGTCCGTTCTCACTCCGAACTCGTCAAATAGCGCCGCTCTGTCAGTGTTTTGGCGAATGCAACGCCAAAAGCCGCCTTCCGCGTCCACCTGGAACGTGGCTGGACGGCATTTTTGGATGTGTGTTTTTCTGCACCTTACCACGCCTTTTTGCTTAAATCTAACCGTCCGTGACTTTGTTGCCTAATCCTCCTCGTCGTGACAGTCCGCACTGTTGTGTAAACATAAGGAGCGTGCTGCTTCATCCCACCGTGTGCATTTGTTGACATCACGGAAAGGTAAACAGCTGATGCAGAAGGACACTGAAAGAGTGGAACATGGCGTCAGATGAGACACACAGTCGGACAGAACCAGCGGCGTTGTTATGATACGCTGGTCCAATCAGTCGTTTGCGCGTGGTTGGACGATGCCGAACCGTGATTCCTAAAACTAACCTAACCTGTAAAGACGCTAATCCATTTGATACCATACGACGAATTTAAATAAACTTAACCAAAGGCAGACTTTTTTCTTTTTTTTAAGCAGCCACATGTCAACATGCGTGGGAACTGCAGGTTTAGTCTTTGGCACTTCATTGTACAACTACCTCATCATATGTTGTTGTTTTTTTTGCAATATCATAACTAATAACTATATTATTAGTTACTTAAGGTATTGCTTAACTTCAGTGTTAAATATTATAACTAATATTTGACACTGAAGTTAAGCAGAGTTGCAGTTTTAAATGGCATTGAAAGGAAATACTCAAATACAGTACCTTTAGTTACTTTCCATCACTGACAGAGTACAAGTTGCAGCAGAAAAAATGGTATTCAGGCTTTTTTTTCCCTCCTTATTGTGCCAACAATAGTGGCATCACCATTTTGTCTTCTGCTGATGAGATGAGAGTGGACGGTTTAGTTAAACAGAGAGAGAGAGAGGGAGAGAGGGGGAGAGGGGGGAGGGAGGCGGAGCGAGGCTCAGACTCCACTGAGAGTGAAGGAGGCTGGCAGTGAGGAGCAGAGTACCGGAGAGGATGCTGGATGCTGAGACGGAGCTGCTGGCGGTTCATTTTGAGTCACACTGAACTGAAGCAGCTTAAATCTCGACAGAAAGAAAAGAACATCAACAGATCTGTGTAAAAACGCCTCGGGTAAGACGGATATTTATTCTAAAACAATTACATTTTCATTAATGTAGTTTTTCTCTGATAGAAAAATCATCTTTTGATTGAACTTTTTTAAAAATGTATGGTTGGCTCGCAGCCTGAACATTTTTTGAATTTTTCTAAAGTTACAGTTAAACCATCTCATTGCTTATCAATTTTCAATAAAATAATTTTAAAATCATCATCCATCTATTACAAAAATTCAATTTAGATATATATATATAAATCCTCTCAATTACTTAAATGTAAAACCAATTTTGACATGATTTTTGACTGGAAAAATGTATATCATTATTTTCTGATCATTTTGATTTTTATGTCTTATTTCTACAAAATACCATATTCACACATAGCTGATGTCACCTGAGTTACATACTAGGATGCATGATGCCCACAGCCAGCCACAGCCTACTTACAAAATTTGATAATGTTATACAGGCCATATATATATATATATATATATATATATATATTTAATGTTTGTTGTATTTATATTTGTCTTATTTTCATAAAATATAAGCCGACAAAATATATACATCTTAAACATTTAACTAACATATTCTCTGTGTAAATTACTGCTGTTATAGATTATTTCTGTGTATATAAATATATGATGAGAGTTTATCTTTTCATCATCCACAGTGGCATTATTATTTTTATAAACACAAACACATCATGTGAGCAAATTTGTGGTTGTGACGTAATTTGGAGCCAAATTCTGCGCAACAGCAATTTCATCGGCATCAAGCTCCTGCCCATTCGCCCATTTGACCCAATTATTGAACACAAACACACAGATTGGCACACACAGCTGTCAATCAGGACATCCAACCTCCCGTTTTATGGCGTCAAATAACTCTTCAGAACTAAACTTATGAGAAAAATTTACACTTGAACAAACAATAGTGAGATAAGGGATACCTAAAATGACAGAAACCATCTTTGGTTTTTTGGCGTGTACGTTGTACACACATGTCCCATTCACTTACATGGAGGGGGCGGGGTTTATGGCCTATACTGCAGCCGGCCACCAGGGGGTGATAAAGACGTTTCGGATCATTTTTATACAGTCTGTTGTAAAGTAATGAGCATGGAGTCCATTTTTTCTGCAAAACACTAAATAAGTATATAGTCAGGAAAAAAAATTAAGTTTTCACTTTGAATTTTGTCTGAATTAAGCAAATATTATTATTATTGTTACCGTCAGCAAGAGCCAGGCTAGCAGTTTCCCCCTGTTTCCAGTCTTTATGCTAAGCTAAGCTAACTGTCCCTTGGCTGGAAGTCCAGCTGATTTTAAAGGTTTACAAATATTTATTGCCACGCTTCTCTGCAGAATGTTCAAACTCAGTTTGATTATATTTGTATTTTTCCTTAACATATTGAAATTCTAATAATACATTTATTTTCGCCCCATTTTTTTATTTTTTCAAAAATTAGTTGAAAATACATCACTGCAAGAATCAAGCTTTATATTTGATTATTTGTGTTCTTGTTTGGGTCCCAGACTTTGAATATGCCCCCTCAGCTGAGTTTAAGTTGACTAATTCTGAAAAAAAGATCTGATCTGATCTGATCTGATCTGATCTGATATCAGGCAAAAACACAGTTTTTGCTACTGTAAAAAAATCCATTCAGCCGCTTTGGAGATATGAACATCTTAAGGTTTGCACACAAACCTGAGGGCGCAGGTTTCAAGGAGAAAATGATAATTTAACGTCATTATGCTATAAGCTGTAGGTGGGTGATTTCATCATATCAACATATTGACCCAAGGAAACATACAATGAGCATTTGACCTCGACAAAAAACAGCTGAGAGCATAAAACCATTTAAAAATCTCCTTAATGTTTCATATATAAGAGGTTACTGAGCTGGACATCATTGGAGCTTGGCTGTATTTTCATATATAACAGACATAAGAGAGGTGATATTGATTTTAGCATCTAATTCTTGGCAAGACAGCAAATATGCGTATTTATCAAAATATTGAACTGTTTCTTTAAAAAAATGATTGTCCTTTGCATACCTTTGCACACTTCTTCAGGTTATATAGAGTCTTTAAAAACAAAGTCAGAAATTGCTTTGCAGCATACAGATGTAGAAATATAAGAGACAAACATCTGTAAACAAGAAGAAAACACAAATACAGAGGACAAAAATGAAGTATAGCGCCTATCCATGAAAGGCGTGTTGGTACAAAGAGGTTTTGACAAGTTTTTTGAGGCAGTTTATGGAGTTATGGCTAAAGGTGAAAGCATGATCTGCCATGGATGTGCAGAGGGAGCGAGGTGTGAACAGGAGACCCTGTCTGGTTGATCAGAGTGGCGTACAGCTGCTATATGCAAGAATTTGGAGATGTGTAAAGGTGTAAAACCGTGTAGAGGCTTGTATGTGATCGGCAGAGTCTTGCAGTCTGTTTTGTACTTTACGAGGATCCAGTGAAGAGAGTGAAGCAGCAGCAGTGAAGTCAAAGCTGAGAGAGAAGAGGAAGAAAAGGAAGCTCAGAGTGTGCGTGAAATCGATTTGCAATACTGGAACACTCACTTTTTTATTTGCTCTATCATCCTCAGCCACAGTCGACATTATTGAGCCCCCCTCCTCTTTCCCATGCTCCCTGTAATCCTCGCTGAATGCTCCTTTTGACCCCCAATCAGCTGTATTGACTGTATTGTGTGTGAGGTGGGTGGCGGTGGATTATAGCGGCCGCTGAGCGCTCAGGTGCTGACTGATGTGGCTAATGTGCTTCAGCAGAGACGCTTCACGCCGACTCAACACCCCCTGCCTGCTGAACTCAGGGGAAATATTTCCTACTGTGGGTTTTTTTTCTTTTTTTTTCGTGTCTGTGCTTTTTGAGATGTTGGCGTTCAAGACTTAATTGTCTCGAGTGCTGCTTTTACGAGCGAAACAGCTCAGCGGCAAAATAGCTGCTGTCAGTATGAGGTTAATTAGACTTCAGCTGTTTAAGATAATGTAAGTTAAATTTAACTCAGTCTGTTGAAGGGCCAACTCTCCCAAATTACAAAAACATAAATGCTCCAAGCATTGCCTAGAATCCAAAAAATAAGGATAGGAATGATTTAAGCATCATTTATGAGAGCAGTCAGCAACTCAAATAAAATATCCTGCAAACTACAATAAAAAAAAGAAATTACCTTAAAATTAGCCTAAAAATATAGAGATATAAATTATAATCATAAAACAAGGGTAAAATATTAAGAAAAATATAGAAAATAATTATTAAAATTCATTATTAAAATTAAGCCACAGAAAAATATTGTCTATTATTATTATTATTATTATTATTATTTCTGTTTTTTACCAATATCTTGCTAACATTTGGGTCATTTCTTGTTAAGTCGCTAATTGCCTTTTCTCTATGTTTTTTTTTCTTTTTTTTGCTGACCCCCAGAAAGTACTCTTTTGACTCATAATTCTCTTTTAATGCAAATTTTGGTGCCTGTGGATTGTATTTTGTCCCCCTTTGTGTCTCTGCAACTTTGTCTTCTCACTGCTGACTGTCCTGTCAATGGGACCAACCTACTTAAATTAAACTTAAATAAATATGTAGCATTTTGTACCATTAAATAGAACGTATGTACACACCAAATGTATATGCACCTGACACACAAAGCCACTGTGTAAAGTAATAAAAGTCAGTGATGTATATTACTGATAGATTTTATTTGGGCACCTGTCCAGCCTAAGTGCGGTGAAATTGCCTCTCTCATCATAAATCGGTTTCAGGGTCGAGGTCAAGTCCATTCGGACCTAATCCATCAGAGCAACCACTTGAAATTCATGAATTTCCCATTTCCCCATCACTTCCAGTAAGGACACGATCCACATGAACTCATTTGCCCGAGCGTTTAACAATTTGGACGGTTGAAATGTCCAGTAATTGACTTTCCTCCTCCTCAGATCTGCAGCTGAGGCATTATTGTTAACGCTCAGGAATTCTCTCAGCGGGAACAGCAGATGTGCCGCACAGATCCACCGTGGGCTCCAGACTAGCTGGATGTCACGAGCACACTTGAAATTGTTCGCAGCCAGAAAGGACGGGCGGGGGGGGAGATGTGTATTTATGTGTAAGTGTGTGTCACACAAACACAGCTGTAAACGGAAAACTACTACGACATTTTCATACGCTGCTGTGTGAGGGTGTTTCCTCTGTGACCTGGATATTCTGCCAGAGACCTCAGAGGCAAAAACTCCAGACACACGCCACCACCAGATACTCTTTATTTCTGATGGATGCTCCATGGACGCCCCTTTTTAAACCATTAAAAAAAAATGAAAATAATTTGAGGGTCCTGATACAGTGATGCCAGATGAGAAACTGTTTTTTTTTGTTTTTTGAATTATTGAAACCAAATGAAAACGTAAGAGTAAAAGTGGCATCAGTGCAGCCTTAATGCAAATAAATAAATAAATAAATAAATAAATAAATAAATAAATAAATACATTTAAAACAAAAAATAAGATAGAATAGAATAAAATAAAATAAAAAGTTTAAGTAAGCTTAAAAGTATCTTGAAAAAAATAGTTAATAAAAAAAGGAGTTTCCCAGCTTGGGATTTTTGGTTCTAAAAATGTTCTTAAAATGGTACAATGAAACCAATGCAATGTTTAAGAATTTTTTTCAGTAGCAAGGTTTTTTTAATTCCCAGAACTTTATTTTAAAAGTTAGGATAACATTCCCTATTTACATAAAAACATGTTAAAATGTTTTTTTTTAATCGTTTACATGTCACATTACATTATATTTTCATTAAGAAGATATTCTCTAATCTTAGTCCTTAATAACATGTTCTGAATGTTGCTTTTAAATAATCATTAAATTAAGTTTTTAACACTTTTAAGGACAGAATACATTCAGCTGTAAACACTTTTTGCAAGTTGGTGATAATACAGCGGCATAAATGAGTGGATTGTCTGTTTTTTAATGTGAAAATATAATAGTTAAAGCAGCAGGCAGCTTTGCAGCAACAGCGCTGCCTGTGTGAATGCTGCAAGGGTGCGAACAGCAGCAGTTCAGCAAGGTAGCAGTCACGCGCTGCTCATGTATGCAGTGTGGCCCGGAAATAAGCGATGATTGGGCACAAACGCATCGTCTTGGTCAAATCACAGCAAGAATAACCGCCTGATCTGACACACGGTCATCTTGACAGACAGAAACACTTGAAATTGTTTCTCGGGGCTGTAAATGTGAACGACGTGAACAATGATGATGTTTACAGACTGTTTTGAAGCGAGATTGAATGTTGACAGATGAGCGTGTCATATGTGATGACTCCTCTCACAGGATGGGGTGTCGGTTCATCTCTGACCTTGTTTCTCCTCATTATTTCATCTCTGTCTTCAGACACACACACACATACAGTAGACAGACACACACACAGACAGACTGTCCGCCTGAGGTTTGTGTTCTGTTTAGTGGCTTCAGCGCTGCCTCTGGTGTATAAACACACGCTAAGAGACACTCAGAATCTGTGATTTACACTCACCATATGGGTGTTTGCTCCTGTACTGAACTTGTCATGCAGAGCACTCCTGTCATTCGCACACACACACACACACACACACACACACACACACACACACACAAACACACAGATGGCCACAAGCTGCTAATTATAACTGCCATTACATTTAATGTCTTTTTTTTTTTTAAATAATTACATACTCGCGGTCTAACGACATTATCACTGAAATCCTAACAGATTTCTTCAAAATTGTCTTTTGAGAGAGAGATGATGGGAAATGGAGAGAGAGAGAGAGAGATGGGGGATTACATGCAACAAAGGTCCCCGGCTGGATTTCAGTTCATCAGCTTTAAGCCAGAGGCCACCAGGGAGCCTCAAATCCACACAGATCCACACAGCCACGCTCACGACTCTGTGAAGCTGCACAAAACTCTTCACACTGACAACACTGACACGATGATGTTTAGCAGAGATGCTGACAACCATCTCTATTATTTTATTTTGACTTATTTTATTTACTTGGTAAATGGATGGGAAATGCTCCAAACCCCTCGTTGTCGCTATAACACAGCTGTAAATATCCCAAACGTTAAAAAATTCCTGCTTTTGTTGCTATAATATGACTGGAAATAACCTAGAAACTATGTCGTATATACATATGGAGCTGAAAATGTTCTGGCCTCTCGCTGAAAAATATTAGCTTTTGTCACTTTAAACATTGTTGAAAATGCCCTGAAATTTAAAAATAGACCTAAGTTTCCAAAAATCTTGTTGAAAAATATATGCTTTTGTTGCTGTAAATTTTACCAAACTCCTGTTAAAAGTAAGCTGATTCTGTCACTACAAACATAATTGAAAATGCCCCAAATCTCATTAAAAAGTATTGGCTCTATTGCTGTAAATTTCTCAAACTTCTGTTAAATTTTTTACATTTTTTTTTTGCCATAGTTTTTCAAACTGTTATTAAAAAATACCCGCTTTAGTTGCTACAAACATTTTTGAAAATACTTTGAGCTCTCATTAAAGAATATCTTTTATTGCTGTAAATTCCCAAAATTCTTGTGAAAAAATATCCGCCAATGTTCGTGTCGAACAGTGTGTGCAGTGGTGATGTCTGCTGCCTTGCAGCTGACTTATTAAAACTTGAGCCATGGTGGTCCTGGAGAAAGTTTTTAAAAATGTATTATTATTATTATTTTATTATTTATTTATCAAAAATAATTTATTTATTTATTGTGTTCAGTTTATTAATAATAATTATTATGTTTTTTAACCGCATTTCATTGCAATCCATCAAATAGTTGTTGACATATTCAAGTCAAAGTGGCGGACAGCCCGTGTGATATTTCCATCCGTTGAGCCTCATGTTAAGCATCTTTAAACAGATGCCTCCTTATGACTAACAGCATCCCTCCTTTTTTCATCCCTCGACCTACTTGTGTACGATGTGAAAGCCATCGAGTCTTTCACTCTCATGTGTTTTGTTGTCCTGCCTCCTCGTCCTCCTCTACACAGACTAGTCATTTCTAGAAAACTCTGACGTCAAAGCTTTCGGCTACACATGTCAGGATGAACACCAGATTACTCTTATATCTCAGTTGGCTTTACCAGGAGTTATTGTGTGTGTATGTGTGTGTGTGTGTGTGTGTGTGTGTGTGTGTGTGTGTGTGTGTGTATGTTGATGCAAGGGTTAACCATGTCCAGAGAGTCATCAGACGGGATAAAGTAGGTGGTGATGTCTCTTTGCAGAACTAAGCTCCATAAGCTGCTTCCTCACTCGTGTGGCGAGCCTCAGCGGAGGAGTGGAGGGTCGTCCAGTGTGCTGGGGGGGGCGGGAAAGCGGAGAGCATGAATGGGTGGATGGATGATGATGAATGGATGATGGTGGATTGACAGGAGAAGTGACAGCTGGGAGGAGTGGGATGGACGAATGTGCTGAAATGTTCCAGTCTAATTCAGACGGGAGAGTTTGGACTCCCTGGGGAATGTTCTGTGTACCGTGAATAACTGTTTCTGTGGATGAAACAGCCTGGACCTGGTTTCCTGAGAGATGACTAACCTCTTTTAAGGTCAGACCACTGATTCAATGCCCTGAACCAACACGCGTGCTGTCCCACCTGTCCTAAAATAATGTCCCAAAATCTGTAAAATGTTCTAACATCTGCGAAATGTCCTAATGCTCCAGACTCCTGGAAACGTCCTAAAATCTAAGAAATCTCCTAATTCCATTAAATGTCTTGAAATCCTAGAAATGTTCTAAATTCCAAGAAATGTCCTGTAATGTATAAAAATCCTAGAAATGTCCCAAAATCTGAAACATGTTTTAAATCTGTGAAACACCCTTAAATTCTTGAAATGTCCGAAAGTCAGTAATTTATGCAACTTAGGGGCGTCCAGCGTGACTCGCCGCCTCTGGAAACTACCAAAAAACAGCTTTGTTGATTTAAAGACAGATTCTGGAGCACATTTTGACAAACTCTTCTCGTACTTTGAGATAAGTTTTTAAACGAAGCGCTCTGTCTTCCAGTAACAGCAAACAGAGTGAAAGTGGCGTACAGCGTCCAATTCTGGGAACGAATGTGCCAGAAAATGTCCCTGTGGACGTTTCCTGGCATCTGTCTTCTGTCATGTCAGATTCCTCCTCCTCGCTCCCCTCATCTGGCCCTTCCTGCCCTTTTCCTCACCTGCCGCTCGTACGCTCTTCCAGTCCGATTCAGATCGTCTTGTGTTTTGATGCAAAGCTTTACAGGTTTTTTTCTGTCCCTGGCTCACCTGACCCTCCTGCCATAACCCGAATCTCAGACGTTGCCTCTTCTGCCTTCCTCTCACTGGTTTTGTTTGCCCGGGTGACTGATTGTGCAATATTTTGACCTTTGCTCGTCTGACTGAGTAAAAGTAAACTCGTCTGCTGTATTTACTGTAACATCGACGTGCGTCGGGAATCATAACTGGCTGGTTTGCTCAGAAATGTGTCGAAGTCGAGGTGGTCGCAGCTGATTTACTCAACGATCTGGCTGCTGTTTGAAGTTTACTGCAGTGGGGATTTGCAAGTTGTGAGGTCTTTTAGAGTAGAATCACACAAGTAGAACATGCGGTCATGTTGTTTAAATACACTTTACTGGAAGAGTCACTGGACAAACTGACCATGGAGATCTGTATTTATTTTTAGTGTGAGCTGCACGTTGTTGACCAATCAGGGGATTTGTTTAATCAGCAACTTGCAGGTTTTGTCTGTACTGCACTGTGAGTAAATACAACGTGCAAAATGTAGAAAAAGACGCAGTGTAGAAGATGATTAAAAACGTAACTTTAAAGCTCCAGTGTGTAGGATTCAGGGGAGATGTTGACAGAAATGGAAACATCCTGATTTTAGGACATTTCCCAGATTTTAGGACATCTCTCGGATTTTAGGACATTTGTGGGATTTTAGGATGTTTCTAGGATTTTAGGACATATCTTGGACTTTAGAACATTTCTAGGATTTTAGGATGTTTCTAGGATTTTAGGGCATATTTTGGATTTTAGGGCATACAGTATCTTGGACTAGGGTTTTAGGATATGATTTTAGGACATTTCCCGGATTTTAGGATATTTTATCGGATTTCAGGATGTTTCTAGGATTTTAGGACAAATCTTGGACTTTCGAACTTTTCTCGGGTTTTTAGAATATTTCTGGGATTTTAGGAAGTTTCTTGTATTTAGGATGTTTTGAGGATTTTAGGATGTTCCATCTCTAGAAAAGTTTAATTTTTTGCTCTTAATTGAGGGAAAAAACAAAATGAAACTATACAAATATTCTGCAAACTTTGTGTTGTAAACACCCATAAAAATATGCCCTTCTCTGGTTTTATGAGGGAATATATTTAACATTTAAGTGCGTTCAACTTGGATTATTCTCCAAATAAAGATGTTTAGATAATCTGATCATGTCTCTGTCACCAGTTTGACGGCATCATGTTTTTAGAGCTTTTAGAGCCTTAGAGATTTTCTTTTACCTGAGATGACAAAAAAAGCTTTATTGATATTTCCGTATTGATTCATTGATTTACAACAGTGAGATAGTATTTCATGGACCTCAGCACTTTTTTCTTTCTTGTGCTCCCAAAACATGAATATGGAATATATGAATTAAAAAAACAGTCAAAGCGGTCTGAAGCAGGGAGGCCTCTCGGCGTCACAGGACACACAACAGGATGACGCAATCTGTCAGAGTTTTCCTCCCTGCAGCACTCACACGCACACACACGCTCACACACAATGTGTTTGCTTGTGTGCTGACATGAATAACTTGTGTTTGTGTGTGTGCATGCGCATATGTGTGTGTGTGTGTGTGTGTGTGTGTGTGTGTGTGTGTGTGTGTGTGTGTGTGTGGCCCTGCAGCTCTTAGTCAGCCCACATAGTCTCATGGAGCTAAAATGCCTTGGTTTCCTTTTACTTCACGTCAGTTTGCAATGCTTTTCTCTGGGCCGCTGACTGTGTGTGACAGGTCCTCCCTCTGCACACACAGACTGTGCGTGCGCATGTGTGTGTGAAAGTCAGAGGGACAGTGTGCATGCGTGTGTGTTTGTGTGCACAGTTTTAGCATGTCAATTTGTGCTAATGTTAATGCCAGGTTGGCGAAGGTCTTAATTACAGAAGACCTACTTTACTGCTCTCGCTGGCAGTGGAGGAAGAGACAATGTGAGTGAGCAGCCGAGAGACAGGCGTGCAAACAGAGAGACAGACAGAAGAAGAAGAGTGATAAACTGAGAGATACAGAAAAGCAAACACCACAGAACAGCACCTCACACTTCATGTTCTCCTTAACTGACCTCAGAGAGAGAGAAATGTTGCTGTGTTGGATGAAACTCTGCAGACATGCCAGCAGCTCTCTGATCTCTGAGGCTGCTCTCATGCACAGAGGTGCTTTGAGTTCAGTGCTAACATGCTAATGTTAAAGGAATACTTCACCCACAAAATCAGCTCATTCTCATCGAAAATTAATGAAATTGCTGTTGACATCTACATATGAGGCATTAGGTGTCCTCCTGCATCTGTTGTTGATGATCCAGGAGGCAGTGTCAATTTACGCCTGTTAAATGCACTGTGGCTTTTTAAAAATACTCTTCAGTTTTCACAGAAATGTGCAGTTTCTGCTCCTTAGATGCAAACAGTCTTTTTCAAAATGAACTTGCAGCGGTAAAACATCTCATATTTATGTTTATTTTCTTGTGCAGCACAAGCACGAGGTTAGGTTTAGAAAAAACCATCATGATTTGGCTCAACATTCATATGGGAAACAAACAGTGTGCTCCCAGGTGAAAGTCCAGGGTTTGTTGGACCCAAACACCCAAAAGGGACTTTCCATGTCCTTAAATCACATCGTTACAGACAGCGTTTCAAACTGATGTTGAAGTATCATACTGCTGCAACCGGTGTCATTCAGCTGACTGGCAGTGTTAAATACTGCCACGAAAAGTTCAGTCTGGCTCATTTCAAAATGATGCAGTCCACCAGCGTATCATATTGCCGTGACAGGTGCCATCTGGCAGCGTATCATACTGCCGTGACAGGTGTAGTCTGGCAGTGTGTCATACTGCCATGAAAAGTTCAGTCTGGCTCATTTCAAAATGATGCAGTCCACCAGCATATCATACTGCCATGATGGGTGCCATCTAGCAGCGTATCATACTGCCGTGACAGGTGCTGTCTGGCCAACTGGCAGCGTCTTATACTGCTATGAAAAGGTTCAGCCTGGCCATGTTATAAACTGACGCAGTTCACCGGCGTATCATACTGCCGAAACAGGTGCCATCTGACCGAGATCTTATTATTGAGGCCTGAGACCTTTTTTCAAAAAAATATAATATAATGATGTGATATGTTAACAAAAACTTTTAACATTTTTTAAAATGTTTAAAGACAATGTTACCCTTATTCCAAGAAGAACGTTATGTGAACATCTTGCCACTGAAAACTAAAATGTTGCATTGCGTGCATTGTACCACTTACAGAACGTTTTTAGATCCAAAAGGTGCCAGCTGGGCATGTAAGCATTTGCTAATTAAAATTTTTAGGAGGGGGCAGTTTTGCCTATTGACAGGAAAGCTGTAAATTGACAGGAAATTGTGTGAGAAATTGGAATGAAACTGCTGCAAAGGGCGCCACCAGGTGAGCGAGACGTTGCTAATTAGCTCTGAACACAAAGTACAGCTGAGGCTGAGGGTCACCAAAGTCATTAGGATTCATCCTGATGTGAACGCGAATGTTTGAGGAAAATTTTAGGACAATCCACTTGCTAGTTGTTGAGACATTTCAGTCTGGACAAAAGCGGTGGGCCGTCTGACTGACGTCCCTCGAGCCACGCTGTCACTGTGGCTAAAAATAAAAACCTGAACTTTATTTTCTAAAATCTGCATTTTACACATGCATGCTCAGTTATTTAAGATTACATTATTTATCTCGGCTATAATTCATTCCAGCATTGATTAAAACAAAAAACAACAAAAAAACTATGATTGAGTAGGTGAAAATTGCTGTTACACACACCCACACACACACACACACACACACACACACACACACACACACACACACACACACACACACACACACACAGACATGCATGTCACTCTCTGCTCCCTGGAGGTCGATCCGCCCCTCAGTCGACTGGCTATAAAACAGGTGTAAATCAAACCGGTCTTCATGTGATGACACGTGTCCTTGGCGTGGCCTTCTCGAGAGACGCTCGCAGGAAACACATCATCCCCCACATCACGGACATATAGGACAGTTAATGCGAGATGAGCATTTGATTGTCGTGTGGGCCTAAGGTCATCTCTGCATACAAAAAAAAGGAAAAAAAAAAAAGCTGCAGCGCCTGGAGAGCGAACTGCAGCACAACGACAGCAGAGTCCGCAGAAAAACCTTCACAGCGAACAACAGCAGAACAATTCACTAACATTTTAGTAACGGACCCAAATCTGGGTTTGTTATTTCTAAAAAACACAAATGATGTGATGCAGACAGGTAGTTGTTTTACCAGAAGTTGGCTGTTATTATTTGGGGAAAAAAGTCATGTTTGTGTGTTGTGCTTTTTCAAAAATACCCTTTTTTAGTTTTTACAAAAATGGGGTTTTGATTTTACCAACTAGTCGTTTTTATTGACTTCACATCACTGAAAAGTGATTGGTCTTTTCGGAGAGCACCTCAGGCAGCAGTGGTGGAATGTAAATAAGTACAAATACTCAGTACAGTACTTAGGTACAAATTTGAGGTACTTGTACTTGGGTATTTTCTTTTCATGTCATTTATACTTCACTACGTTTCAGAGATGAGTTGTACTTTTTTACTTCACGACATTTATCTGACAGCTTTAGTTACTTTACATTAAAAAACAAACATTGAAAAAAGACATAAGAGCAGTTTATAAAATATGATATGAGATGTAATGTAGAAGAAATTTAAAGCTGAATAAAATGGAAATACTCAAGAAAAATACCTTAAATTTGTACCTCACTTACTTGGTAACACACCACCATTGATCAGGACTACTTAGTGCAGAGCGAGTGTCGCACATGAGACACACAGAGGGGTCGCGGGGTCACACAGAGGGCTGATATTGATATGCTGTCATGTGTGAAGCAGAGTGTGTGTCCTCTTCAGTGGATGACATTGGAGGGTCACGTCCGGCAGCACAGCTCAGCGCTCATTGATCTACTGTAAGGCAGCAAAAGCTCCTGCTAACAGTCAATTCACACTGCGAGTGTGTGCGAGAGTGTGCACGTGACTCTGTGTGAGTGCGTGCACGTGACTGTGTGTGAGTGCGTGCACGTGACAGTGATGAGGCGAATCAACTGACCCTGACTCTAAAGTCTAATGTGATATATGAGTGATAATCTTTTATAGCTCAGAAAGTCATTTTTCTGTGACATTTAATTAAAAAATGGCAGAATTTCAGGAGCAGTGATTCAGATGTACTTTTGAGGTACTAGGTACTACTTTATTTGAGTATTTCCATTTTATGTTATTTTGTACTTGTATTCTGCTACATGCCAGAGGGAAATACTAGTTTGTATGCGCAAAACCGATGAGGCAGTACATTGCTTTGCCCAGTGTTGTACATCATGTGACCTTAAAGCCGAAAAAAGTGTTTTCATTGCAGTTTTGCAAAATACAGCTTTTTCATATTGCCTGATATACATCTTGATATGAGCGTCAAAACTTTTTTTTGCAAGAAACGGTTCTTCTTTTGTTTGATTTATGTGTTTCCATTAAGGGGATTTTATATTCGCGATTAAAGTTGTGCATTTGAGGGTTAATGGAAACCTGCCCGCTGATTTCATTTGAGTTCAGATGAGAAAAAAATGCAAATTCCTTTGTTGTTGTTTTATTTATGTTCCATTAATTTGTCACATGGTCCGAGCTCTAACTGCAGTGATGTGATGCGTAATGACTGTGTGTGTGTGTGTGTGTGTGTGTGTGTGTGTGTGTTTTTCATTGAGTGGTGACTCACTGGCTGAAAGTGTCAGCCATTTCAGAACATTTCCTTTCTTACTGACCCCACCTTTCGCTCTCATTCTGAACCCTTCAAGGCACACACACACACACACACACACACACACACACACACACACACGCACACACAAACACGCTGACACTCAGACATCAGTCTGTCAGGTTGCCACATTGTCCACAATAATCACAACCCCTGACATTTACATACATTGGGGACCGGGAAGGAAATGACAGGATGAGGAAGATGAAGCGCACTGAGCCGTCGACTAAGTGAGGCATTAAAATATTTGTACTCAGCAGCTTCATCTCTTATCGCATTTAATGCTCAGTTATATAAACGCTCGACCAACACTGTAGATTATTTAGACCCTACAGGCCAGATAATGATGACATTCACAGGTCATGTGTGCAACCGATTATACAGATAATTTGGCCACCTCAAGACCCTTAAAAACGGGGAATAAAATGTGCTTACAATGGAGAGGAAATCGTGCATCAATTATTTAAAATTCCTCTCCATACAGTCAGGGAAAAGTCTGCAGGATCAGTCAATGAGGGAGGTGTCGAGTGTGTCAGCAGCCCGCTTTGGACCAGAGGCGAGAAAGTTGAGGTCATGCTTTCCTCCAACAATGTTCTTGTCAAAAGATAATGAGCGCGCTTCTCCGCGGTGAAAATGCACATTGCAGACCAGACTTTCAACAACACATTACTGCTAAGAGTTCACAGTCCGCAGTCAGACCCAATTAACGCCTTATTTTCAAGCAGCTGCACGGGTACATGGTGCCCGCGCACTTAGACATGACTGGCAGATGTTTGGGAATTTAATGGCCGGGGGCGCGGGCACAGCGGTAGGTGTGGTAGAGTTGAAATAAATCATGGATAATCAAATTAGGTCCTCGCAGAGCTTTTAAAAGGAGTGCCTCTGCAGCCGTAGCACACTGACAGTTGAATGGACGGTGAATTGAGTTATGCGCAGGCCTGCTCGTGCAGTTTTGTGTCTGAGGTTCTGATTCGGTCACTGATTTTACTTTGTGCAATTGTGTTCACATGGATTGCAGCCAGTTTGTACATTTCATTTTGTCCTTTCAATTTTTTAGTGCACACTTCCAACACAAGATTCTACATTAAGTATAAAATGTAATCTGGCACTGAACTTGGGTGTTTCATAGCAACATGTCGCTGTTTTTCAGGGACCAAACATTAGTGTGTTGTAGTGACAAGTTGATGTTTTTTCCTGTGTGTCTTTGAGACTAACAAATAACAAAAATGACTGTGATTTAGTGAGACGTTGTTTTTTCAGCTGATTTTTAGGCACAAAACTTGGGTATTTTGTAGCAACCTGTCGCTGTTTCTCCAGGAACTCCAAGAACTAAATGTGGGTACTTTGTAGCAACTTGTTGCTGTTCTCGTTGGGGATTTTAGGCATCAAATGTGGGTGTTTTGCAACTGTTACTTTCCAGTGTTTTTTGTCTGTTTGTTTGTTTTGAGGACCAAACATGGGTGTTTTGTATAGCAGCCAAATGTTTTTTTACCAAAACATTATTGCATTTTCTGTCGGGATAGCGACACAAAAAGTGTTTGTTTCTTGCCATCACATTTCGAGCATCAAATTCTTAATTTCCTGCTTTCAGGTGGGTTTTAATACATTTTTTATTTATTACTTTTATTTTTTGCCTTCTTCATTGTTTAACTGCGGATGGAGTGAATATTTCTTTTTTTAAAATTAAAATAAGTCAACACACATTCTCAAAATGTTCCTTTCTAAGTCCGAAGTGTTGCTGCTGGTTACTGGAAAGCTTCCATAAATCTGCCTTTAAGGTTTAAAATCACTTGAGGCCGTCTGACAGAGCAGAGGCCACATTTCCTGCCAGTGAAAATCAAACGCAGGCAGATTGTGAACGGAGGCAAGCGTTTGTTTTTTCCTCAGATGTGTCTGTTTGGTATTTTTGTGGCTTCCCATGATATTGCTTGCAGAATGTGCAGAAACACGGATGAGAAGAGACAGTTAATGCAAATGTTTTGTCTCAGAAACTGAGCTTTTGGATAAAGATGATCTGTTTTGATGCTGCGTTTATATGATGTTGGAAGATCACAGTTTCCGAGTTGGGAAGTTGTTCTTCTGACTTCGTTGTGTTGATGAGCGTTAACACAAGAGGTTGATAGCTGTTTCCAGTTTATTTTTGTTTTTATATATCATTTTTTTCCCTTATATCATATTTTTGTATTTATTTTAGGTCAATCTATATGAACAGTAGTTAACATTATTACCATATTACAGTTAACATGTGATCAAAAAGTGATATTTAACATGTCAATTAATAAAAAAAAATTCTTACCATTGACCAAATATTGACTTTTCCCTGCCATTTTCATTATCATTCATCATTTATGACGCCAAGTCGCAACTTGTGTTATAAAATAATGTTGTCATCAATGTTAATATACTCGCCTGGCATGTTTTAGAGTTACAAGTTTACTTGCTTGCTGCAGCTAATAGATGCATAAGCTGAAATGTTAAACTTTTAAAAGTAAATATAGTTTTCTGCCATTTCTGCTGCCCTGAAACGTCATGCAAATATCACAATTCAGCCACTCAGGTAGCATCGAAATTTCCCAACTTCCCACTCGCAATTATGACTTCCATGTGCTCAAATATGATATTTCCATGGAGCACATGAAGATAGTATAATATCATTGCTTTTTTTGGTAATCGTGCACCAACATGAAGCTCAAAATATCACATTGAATATTGTAAATATTACCCCCATGTAGTGTTTTTGCCGTTTAACACTTTTACAAACTCAGTTAATGAGAGACTTAAGTTAAACTTTTCCTTGTTCACTGTGATTCGGAGCCTTCAGGCTGCTAGTTTGAGTCGCATGAACAAAATTTCATACATATGCTCTCAGATGATACTTGGTTTCATGTATTATTAAGTAAATTCATCATGTAACCCACTTATGAGCTATAGTGTGTGACACTTTTTGCAGAGGCTCAGCGCTGCTCTGAGTCCCAAATGTTTCCAGCTGTGCTCCTGTCCCGAGCTTTTAGCGTCTCGCTCTCCTTAGCGATGCACTTTTTGGAGTTCCTTGCCTTTTTTTGTCCGAGCTTTTGCTTTCTTTGCTTTGCATGCCACTTATACTCTGCGTGTCTATTTCTGTGTGTGTGTTTTGGGTCCAGGATCGGGTGGACGATGAACATGTCTGGCGGTGCCCCGGGGGAGGAGCTCACGGATGAGGAGAAGGAGATCATCAACAGCGTCCTGGCTCGTGCGGCCATGATGGAGGCCACGGAGCATGAGAGGATTGAGTGAGATGACAAACTATTGTCTCTGTTACACTGGATCACAGCAGTCGAGCGAGCAGAGATGCTCGCCCAGTCGAATGATTTTTGGGGTGAAACCTGTGCCAAGTTTGTGTTGTGTGCTCACATTTATTTACATGTCCTCGTAGGCGTCTCACCAGCCGACTGGACAACATCAAGAAGACGGCGTGTGGGGACGGACAGTCGCGCTGTTTGTTGTGTGGGGCGTCTTTTGGACAACAGGGGGTCACGGCTGTCCTCTGTGTGCAGTGTAACAAAGTAGGTGGATCTGTATTGTCCTCCAGCTTGAACAGGGACAATAACAACAACAACAATAGTAATAAAAATAACAACAACAATAACAACAACATCAACAACGATGACAACAACAACAATGATGACAACAACAACAGTGACGACAACAACAGCAGTGATGACAACAATGAGGACAACAACAATGACGACAACAATGACTACGACAACAACAACAAAACAACAATAATAGTAATAATATTAACAACAACAATAACAGCAACAACAACAATGATGACAACAACAGCAGTGATGACAACAATGATAACAACGACAATGACAACAATGATAACTATGACAATAACTATGACAATAACTATGACGACTATTACAATAACAACAACAATCACGACGACAACAAAAACAACAATGATGACAACAATGATAACAACGACAATGACAACAATGATAACAACGACGATGACAACAATGATAACTATGACAACGATGACAATAACAACAACAATCACGCCGGTGATGATAACAACAATGACGACAACTATAATAACAATAATAATGATAATGATAATAATAAATTTACTTATATGGTATTTTTAAAAACAGAGTTTACAAAGTGTTCTGATGCACAAAGCAAAGCAGAAGCGAGAAGTGTTCTTCTTCTTCTTGCAGAAGCAACATAACTTTTGTCTGGCTGCCAAACGACAGCCAGACAAAAAAGAGAAGCAATTACAAAACAAAAATAGCTCCAAGAATAATAGCAGTAAACACAGAAATAAAAGCACTAATAACAGAAATAAACACAATCAAGACAGAATAAAAGAAAAATGAAATACAAACTAAAAAAAGATTAATTAAAACAGATGAATTTAAACAAATGACATCACATAAAAGCAAATATTTAAAAATAGGTTTGTTCCAAACCTGAGGGGCCCTCGTGGCAAAACCACCATCACCTTTAGTTTTAAGGTAGAGGGGCCCCACCTGAGGATTTAAGGCTGCAAACGGCTCATACGGAGTCAGCATTTCTGATATGTAAGCTTGAGGCCAGAGTCAGTGAGACGGATCAGCGTGCAGCAGAGAGTCCCCAGAGGACGTGAGGACGTCCCTGGATTTGTGTTTACTGTGTCTTCTATAGTGGTGTGGAGATCCGGAGAGGTTTCCTATGGCGATGAGCACCCAGCCGTCCATACGCTAACATGTTCTGACGTGCTCTCCGTGTCTCCTGGTCTCAGGAACCACATTCTGCTTCTTGGTGCTTTTTAGTAACTAAATAGAGGTTAAAGCTCTCTGAACTGTAAAAATATATGTGCTCGGTGCACCTGCCATCAGATCCGTGGAGGATATATATATATTTATATACTATGTCTCATGCTGCACTGGGATGTTACTAAGTATATTAACAGTAGCTACTTATGTACAAATTTTAGGAACTTGTCAGCACGTTCTCAGTCCCAGCTTGTAAAATACGGCCCTGAACTGCTGTAATTGATGAGTTGGGGGTGAGTACTTGTACTTAAGTATTTTTTTGTTGTGCTTCTACTTCCAATAAACAACAATTCAGAAGTCAATATTAAACTTTGTTCCCCACTGAATTTATTTCACAGCTTTAGTTACTTTTTACTTCACAAATTAAGAGTTTTACACACAAATTACAGCTGAAACCATTAATCAATTAGTTGATTGGATTTACAAAATGCTGCTTTTCCATTTAATAATTGCAGTGTATCAGTAATAACGTTGAGATAAAACAAATAAACATTGTAAAGGTGTCACTTTGAGCTCTGGGTCATTGTGACCACTGTTTATTACTATTTTCACAACTTTTTTAAAGTAATTAAAAATAATTATTAGATTAGTCCATTTAATAAACAATAATACAATACAATCCTGTTTTAATCCTTCAACACCTGGTTTCACTAGCATTTATTCTCTGAAACCTGAGAAAATTGGTGGGAAAAAAAATAATGAGCAACTTTGGAAGAAATGTCTAGCAAACTGCAAACAGCAAAATAAATAAATAAAATGCAATAAATAGTAAAAGGTGACAAAGAAGAAATTATCTGAATTGAGTTTCTAAAAATGTATTTAATGTTATAAAATTCAGAAAATGTACAGGAAACTATATTCATAGTTCTCTTAATTATATATTTAAAACAAGGTGACAAAAAAAAACCCCAAAATATTAATTTTCTTTTTTGCACTTTCTTGAGGTTTATTTATTTACTTTTTCACGTAATTATCATTAACTTTTATAACAATTTCTTACTATTTTTTAGGCCATTTCTTATTTCGTTGCTTGTTACCCTCTCATGTTTTTCAGTGTGTTATTATTATTTTAATTTAAGTGAAGGATCTGAATAATTAATTATCTAATATGCTTCTTTTTTTTTTGCAGAACATGTGCAGCAAATGTGGGATTTGCAGCAACAGCAGGACGAGTCCTACGTGGCTGTGCAGAATCTGCAACGAGCAGTTAGAGGTGAGAGGACGAGGACGGCGAGGAACAAGAGTGGGCGTGATAAAATCATGGCGCCAAATGATGCTATTATGTCATCCTGCCGCCACCAGGAGAGAAACTCCTCTCATGATATGAACCACTTTCTGGCATTTAGACGTGTCTTTTAGCTCAGAATTGCATTTCACTGCCCAGTGACCTGGAAAATTACCTTTCACTGACGCCCTCCTTAGTACCAAAAAATGATTTATTCCAGCGCTTTTTTTTAATTCTTAAAAATTCATACAGAATTTTGATCAATATGAAACATGAGGAGTGAGGTCTGCTTTCTGTTTTTCTCTCTGATGCAGTTATACAATGTCGTTTTGATGATGGCTCTGCATTTTGTTGAGGTTTCTGCCTCGGGGAGCCAGACTCTTTAAATAAATGCTCTCTGCTGTCACTCAGACGCACAATAACTAAACTGTAATGCCGCGAAGCACAAAGTGGCCAAGTGTCCGCTCCATAGAGTAAGGAAATGGAGAAATAAAATGTTTTTGTTGTTGTTGTTCACATTAAAATTAAATAATGAATCAGCCTAATATATTTAACCCTTTAACCATTTGAAACCTGAAGCAACATCTCTTTTTTTTTTTTTTTTGCTGCATTCAGACAACTTTCAAGAATATTTAAACATTTAACCCCAAGAGTGAATTGTTAATATTTTTTTTAAAAAAAGAATAAATATTGTGCAAAATTAGTTTATTAAGAAAAGTATTTTTTAAAACCTAGGACAGAAATCTAGGGACCAAAGAAAAAAGAGAGTAAAAAGAGCTAGGGGAAAAATACATTTATAATCAGAATAATTATTTTATGCATTTATTCTTTTGCAGGTCATTTCCATCTTTTTTATTATTAACATTTGAATTCAATTAAAAAAAAATATTTTTTTAAACAAATTGTAGTAACTTTCTCACTATTTTATTAATTCCTTGCTATTTTTCGTGTCATTTCTATTATTGCTTGTTGCCTTCTTCAAAGGGTTTCAAAGGGTTAACACCTGGATCAACATCAGTTTTCTTGAGCTGCATTCAGATGCCTTTCAAAAGCATTTAAATCAAATCTGCCAATAAATCACCACGAAAAGCAATCATTTTTTTACTTTCCTGCCAGGAAAGTGCTACAAAAAGCATTTATTTATCTATTTATCCAATTATTCATTCATTCATTCACCTTTTCATCTGAATGGGCTGTGTGTCGCTGCAGGTCCAGAAGCGTTCAGGAGCTTGGTTCTTCAAAGGAAGAACCCAGCAGGGTCTCCCCGCCCCCCTCCCTCTGTCCAGACCTCGACAGTCCAGCACCGAGGACAGTTCTGGTCCAGGAGACCGTGATGGATCACAGGAACCTCCAGCACATCATCAGGGACATGGTAGTTCATACAAAGAGATTCAAACTTTCTGTATGGTTTACTGTAAATGTAAAATGATCATTTGAAGTCATACAGGGGTTAATAACAGCAAAACTCGGCTGTGCACCAGACTGTTTCTATGGAGGGCCTTTGAATAGTCACGTTTTAGTGAAAATGCATATTTTTTTCCAGTTTTGACAAATTGAGTGAGAGAAGCAGACTTATACATGTACATGCATCCAGAGCTCGACAGACAGCTGTTGTAATATTAAAAATCAAGTTGTAACATTCACTCATTTGTTTAAAACATATTTTAGAGAAAAAAACCCCATAAAAGCACAAAACAAACAACTTATCCACACGTGTGACAGAAATCTCAGGCCTATCACATTTAATTTGTTGTCTCGAGATTAATTATGTCGTTATCTCGGGAAAACACAGTTTTGTTTTTTCGAGATCTCGAGAAAACTATTACTGTTCTCTTGGGAAAAAAGTATGAATATATGGCCCTCTAGGGCTTCCATACTTATCAGCATTGTCAGAATGACATATCAAAAAAGATTTATGAAATATAGTAAACATGACTTTGATTTGATTTTTGATTTGATGTAAAAAAAAGAAAAAAGCAGACAGACACAAAAAGTCATATTTATAAAAACATAAAGCAAAAGAAATGGTGACACACAAAGACTTAGTTTACATATTTGAAAAGGAGTGAGAAGAAGTATTTAATCACACCCTAATTAACCAGCCTCTTTATTAATATAAACCTAAACTCTAATTAACTAAATGTATATGCACACACCCACATACCCAAAATCAAATATCTACAACTTTTTAATTCATTAAAAAGTTTCCTCTGTGTTTGCATTCACAGAGGAGGCACACAGGAAAATTAAAGTCCTTCACAAATTTAATGTAACAGGTGGTGAGTAACCGATAAATAAATGTGAATTTTTTGGGTGCAGGATTCCTTCAGACCCGTGTGTTTCCTCCAGTGTTGCTGTGGTTGTAGCTGCATCAGAAGCATCTGTTGTTGTGGCAGTGATGTTCTCATTTTGTGTCCTCAGATCCTCAGCAGCAGCAGCAGCCGTCGTCCTGCGGATTCGAACAATGGGAGCAGACAGCAGCAACAGCAGCTGACAGCTCTAATGAGACTCAGTCCTGTCCAGCAGCTGTAACCAAGACTGAGAGACATGTGTTAGCCTCCAAACCACCTCGAGCAAACCTGCAGCAGGTCGCCCCCACCTCAGGTAAAACGCTGCTGCTCCTTCCAGGAAAAAAACAGGAAAGAGTCAATATCAATAAAAACATGTTTTAGACTTTATCGACCCTTCGAGACCTAGAAAATTGGCTTTATTTTTTTCAAAAATGTGAGAAAAAATGAATGAGCAACTTAGGAAGAAATTAAAAAAATACCTAAAGATTTTTTTTTTTAATTACAAGAAAATTACCAGAAATTAGCAAAACAAAAACAAAATCAATAAAATAGGAAAAGAAAAAGGAAAATAAATGACCTGGAAATGTATTAAAAATGATAATAATTGTCAAAAATAAATGTAAAAATATCATTATGAGTATAAGAAATATAGCTTTCTAGACATTTCCCCCCAACTTTTAAAAAAGATATTTTTCAAATCTATTAAATTCTTGCACTGGATGGGCAGACCTTGTTGGGAGCCAACAGGACACAAGACTGATGCAATTTTAAAAAAAATGCACTGCAGGACTTGAATGATGCTATCAGCAGCAACATCGCCAAGCAACCGGATGAAATCTTCATAGTAGCTGGTGACTTTAATCAACTCATCCTTCAACTCCAGAGATGGAGTTGGATTAAGGACAAATGTAATTCTGTTTTTTAAACTTTGTTTAAAAAATGACCAATAAATCTACCTTCTATCTTACACCTTCAGTTTGAAGAATATTTCTTGTCAAGTTGCTCATTGCCTTTTGAAGGAAAATCAAGTTAGCTCAGTTAGTTCAAAGGTTTAATCACCTGAAAGACATCTGAACGCAGCACAAAAAAACTGTCAATAAAAGCTTTAAAAAGGGTTAAACTGCTGGTTTTCATATCACAGCTCCTGCTGCAGATGTGGAGGAGACGGCGTCCGCTCCAGCTGTGGAGTTAAAAAGACAACCTGTTGTGTCCAGCTCCATTTCATCACATGTTCCTGCAGCCAGAATTAATCCAGCTGTTGAGCCTCCAATCAATAACCCCGCCCCCTCACGACCCCCACCTGATCGGACAGAGGACGAGGACAATGACTACGACTCAGATGATGCCAGTAAGACTGATTTCACCTCTAAAACCAAACCTCTGCTTCATACAGTGTCTTTACCAGCCCCAGATGTTGATTTATTAATTTTTTTATCACTTTGAGTCTTTTTGACTCATTTTTATCACTTTGTCAGTAATATAACTCTTCCTGCAGCTGCTACAGAAGTTCCCAGAGGAGCGATGAACAGAAACAAATCAATGTTTATCTGCTTTGGAGGGAAATTGCTTCCTGAGACGGCACAGATTGCTTTTTTCTCTTAGATGTTTTCTTGTGTTTTTTATTCCCACAGCCACTCTGGGATCTCTGGAGTTCAGCCTCCTGTACGAGCAGGAGAGTCACAGCCTGCACTGCTGTATCGTCAAAGCAAAGGTAAACACATCGATCAATCAGTCAACCAATCAATCAATCAGTCAGTCAGTCAATCAATCAGCTTTGATTTATGTAGCACCTTTAAGACAAACCAAATGAAAGTGCTTCACAGATTGATTGAAGAAACAAAAACAAACAAAAAAAAAAAAGGATCGGAAAAAAAAGAGTAAGTATAAACCATAAAATTTTGATAAAAGCAAAACTAAAAAGAGATTTTATGTTTAATAATATATACTTATATATATGTATAACTTCACTATATAAAAAACTATATACATAAAACTTATAAAAGATACAAGACAGGACAACATAGGACAAGCATTGTTGAAAATGTCATAATTAGAGTGACAGTGGAATATCTTTGTATTTATTTATTTATTTATCTATTTATGTAGTTATTTAATGTTTATCTAAAAAGGGACACAGTACATTAATAAACATCAGTATGAAATACAAATGTAAACAAACTGGAGTTAGCAGGACTTCTAATTTAAATCTGTAGTCCATTGGCAGGTAACAGACAAAAGAAATATCAAGACTGACAGAAGTAAAGAGTAAAAAAAAGGAAAAAAGTTTAAAAAGAAAGAAATTAAAAATAAAACAATTCATACAAAAGTGCAGTAACAGCAGCAATTTAAATTTCTATTATTATTATTATTATTATTATTATTATTATTATTATTATTATTATTATTATTATTATTATTATTATTATATTGGTTTGCATGTAAAGATGGTCATTGATGCAATAAAATATGTGCAATATCAGAATAAATTTAGTGTTTGTTTATGACTGATAATTTTAATGTGTGTTTCAGGGTTTAAAGCCGATGGACTCAAACGGACTCGCTGACCCGTATGTGAAGCTGCACCTCTTACCTGGAGCCAGTAAGGTACAATGATGTCATCATATTAATACTTTAAGGTTTTGAAAACTGTGCAGTTCTGATTTAGGCATTTTAAAGCTGTAATAATTATTTTTTTTATTTTTCTTCAGTCTAACAAGCTTCGCACTAAGACCCTTAAAACCACTCTGAATCCAGTGTGGAACGAGACTCTGGTTTATCACGGTATCACTGATGAAGAAATGACACGCAAAACTCTCCGGTAAGAACAACCTTAACCAAAATAGTGGAAGAAGAATTCAGATTATTTACTTAACTCTTTGAGATCGGAGCAAATTGGCTTAATTTCTTTTAAAGGCATGACAGAAAGAAGACAATGAGCAACTTCCAAAAATAACAATTTTTAAAGCTTTTGTTTTCATACTCTATCTGACGTTTTCGGGTCAATATTCCTGCTGCATTAATGTGTCATTTTCCTGCTGTAGATGTTTGAGGTTTTGCTCATTTTAACTTCTTTATATCTTGTTGGGGAGTTTAATCTACAGCAATGCAGCATATTCTATAAAATCATCATATAAAATGGAAATACTTAAGTAAAGTACAAGTAACTCACATTTGTGCTTACTTGGGTAAATGTCCTTTACGCCATCTGTCTGTCCTCAGGCTCTCAGTGAGCGACGAGGACAAGTTTGGACACAATGAATTCATCGGAGAGACGCGAGTGGCTCTGAAGAAACTCAAGTTTAACCAGAAGAAGAACTTCAATGTTTGTTTGGAGCGCGTGATACCGGTGAGCCTGGGGAGACGCCTTATTTTATTAAATAGTATAGCCTATATCCACTTTATTGTGTGGTAGTCCTTAATTGTCCTCTGGTGTGGCATAGTTGTGTGATGATAATATTTAATTCAGGAATTGAGATCCGCACTGCTGCTGTCAGACATCCGGGCACTAGCCTCCCTTACAGAGATCCGCGCTGCCAGCCTGCGTCAGAGATCCACGCTGCCAGCTGCAGTGTTGGAGATCTGCGCTGTCGGAGATCCGCGCTGCCGCTGTCCGACATCCGGGCTACCAGTGGCCAGATATCCGCGCTGCCAACCTATGTCAGAGATCCGCGCTGCCAGCTGCTGTGTTGGAAGTCTGTGCTGTCAGAGATTCGCGCTGCAAGCTACTGTGTCAGAGATCCACGCTGTCAGAGATCTGCAATGCCAGCTGCCTTTCAGAGATCCCTGCTGCACAGTGGATGTGTCAGAGATCTGCGCTGCCAGCAGCTGTGTCGAAGATCCGCGCTGTAAGAGATCCGTGCTGCCAGCTGCGATGTCAGAGATCCAAGCTGTCGGAGATCCGTACTCCCAGCCTCTGTGTCTGAGATCCGCGCTGTCGGAGATCCACGCTGCCAGCTTGTGTTTAGGAGATCCGCGCTGTTGGAGATCCGCGCTGTCGGAGATCCACTTTGCCAGCCACCATGTCCGAGATCCGCGCTGCTCCGCTCTGTTTGTCTGTTTATTTTACTGGGTTGCTGTCGAACAATCAGCTGTTTCATCCTCCTTGTCAACTTGTACAACCAAAGTCAATATTTTTTTTAAACTAATCCGTGCTGCCAGCTGCACAGAGTAATGCTAGTGTGTGTAATATTAAAGCGGGTCCTACGGGGTTAATACTGTTCATGCTCTCCATCGTCTTTTTTATTTACTTTTAGTTGTTTTTGATTCATTGTGGATGCTTTTGTGTGTACAAAGAGCGGTGATAACACTGATGATGATGATGATGATGATGATGATGGTTATACTGGTTTACTCTGTACAGGTGAAGAAGGCTGTGGGAGGTCCGGCTCGTGGCATGGCTCTCTATGAGGATGACGTAAGACCCTCACATTGATCTGATTGTACTGTGCGTTGGATATTGTTTGACTTTTCTGCTGTTTTCAAAGAAGTCAACATACCTGTAGTTTGTTTATATGTAAGCCTTTGTCATCTGAGCAAACTGGTTTGATTTCTTGCAAAAACAAGTAAAATAAGTATTGTGTGTTTATATCTCTTTGTCTGCATTATTAATGCATCTAACAGGTACATAACTTATTAAACAGATCGGATGTCGGCCGGACATTGATCCACATTAAATTTCTTCATCAGCATCATTAAAATATCCAATGTTTCCGCTCTCAGTTTACATTTCATGACGGGAACTGATTTTACAGTGACACAGCAGTTCTTGGCGTTGTGTTACAATATAAAAAAATGCTACCAAGTATATATTTATAGCTCATTCGAAAAAAAAAATTGCTGGAGCACAGGAAATAAAGATAAGTCAAAGTATTTAGAGGCAGACGAACAAATCCGGTTTTTTTTGTCTTTTTGCTGATGTAAAGCACAAAATGTTAATGTAAATAGAGTTAAGCCTGTTGCGTAATAATATAAATGTAGATAATTTTGTACTGAAGCAGGTACATTATCCTCCATCAGTAGATATTATGATAATCACCATGTAATCCCTGCAGCTTCCGGATCAGTGACATTACTGTGTACCATTAATTATGTGTGTGTGTTTGTGTGTGTTTGTGTGTGTGCAGCTGAATGAGGGTGAGGATTCGGAGGAGAGGGGTCGTATCCTGGTGTCGCTGCTCTACAACAGTCAGCAGGGTCGACTGATTGTGGGCGTGGTCCGCTGTGCTCACCTGGCCGCCATGGACTCCAACGGATACTCTGACCCATTCGTCAAAGTGTATGTATCTCACTAGAATAACTTTTAAGTGCACCCCCCACCCCCCCAAAAAACAAACTTTGCATGTAGTTATTAAAAAATAATTCAATTTGTGTGTGGTGTATGTGTGTGTGTTTTCATTTAAAAACATAGTGGCATCATGATAAAAACCTGGTGTTTAAAGGGTTAAAATGCTTGATATTTCTGATTAGGACTGATGTTGGTTAAAAGAACTAACTCAATGAAAGTGGAAAATAATATTAATGTATGATATGTTTTATATCCTGATTTTGAAAAGCGCATTTTGTGTGCAAATTGGTAAAAACGTGAGTATTTGATGCTGCACAAAAAAATAATAATGTATAAATGTCAATGTTACTGCTAATCATTCACATATCCCAGGCTGTGATAGTCAGTAAAAAATCTTCTTAGCATGCAGTATATTGAAAATACCTCATTTTATTTGATGTAATTTCATTTTATTTTATTTTATTTTATTATTATTTGCAGGACATTTCCTGCATAATTGCTCATGATGTTCTTTCCCGTGTTTTTGATAGAAATCAAAGTAACATTTTAAGGATTCAGATGTTTAAGCGCTCATGAAACGTGTCTGGATGATAATAATAACACAATGATTTCTTTTGTGCTGCAGATGTCTGAAGCCCGACATGGGGAAGAAGGCTAAAAACAAGACGCAGATAAAAAAGAAGACTCTGAATCCAGAGTTTAACGAGGTCGGTTCTGTCCAAACCGTCTCTTTCTGTCTGCACATTCTGTGAACTTCAACATTTCGTCATAACATTTTGTGTTTACTGTGTTGCAGGAGTTCGGTTATGAAATAAAACATGGCGAGTTAGCCAAGAAAACCCTCGACATCTCCGTCTGGGACTACGACATGGGGAAATCCAATGATTTCATTGGTGAGTCAGTGTCTTGTAATAACGTTTCCTCATTCATTAATTTTTTCACTTTCAGCTGTGCTTGTGGCTCTGGGGATGGAAATGTCTGCCAATTTCGTTCAGAAATATTTCTACAAATGTTGGATCAGGATCTCAGGATGAATTTTAGTGATTTTGAACATCCTCTGACTTTTTATGCCGCTGTGCCGGCCAAAACCAAGGCCAGAGGCATTACGTTTTCAGGTTGTGCGTCCCTCCGTCCCATTCTCGTGAAAGCGATATCTCAAGAAAGCCTTGAGGGAATTTCTTTAAACTTGGCACAAACATCCACTTGGACTCAAGGATGAATTGATTACATTTTTGGTGGTCATAGGTCAAAGGTCACTGTGACCTCGACTGTGTCATTCTTGTGAGCATGATATCTCGAGAACACCATGAGGGAATTTCTTTAAACTTGGCACGAACGTTTGAGTGGATTCAAGGATAAAATGATAAGATTTTGGTGTTCAAAGGTCAAGGTCATGCGTTCGTCTCATTTTTGTGAACGCAATATTTGAATACAGTCCTGAGGGAATTTCCTAAAATTTACAAAAACATCCACTTGGACTCAAAAATGAACTAATAGGAATCTATTGGTCAAAGGTCAAAGGTAATGGTGACCTCATCAAATGTTTTTTAGCCACGACTCATGAATTCATTCAGATTTTATAAAAATGTCTAATACGATATAATGATAAAGTTCTGACATTTTAGGCAAGCGACCACTGATGGAAACCATTTACTCATTTAAATATTAGTCTTCATGTGGCGATGGCAATAAGCAACTTAACAAGACATGACACAAAAAATAGCAAGGAATTAGTATAAATATAGTATAAATATTTTTCTGTACCGTGATTTTAACAACATGGTTATAATAATTATAAATATTTTTTTCAGGACAACAATTTCTTCTTTAAATAATAAATTTGAAGTGTTTTCTTGTCACCTTTTGCTAATTTCTTTTGAGTCGCCCTCCATGTTTTCAAAAGAAATCAAACCAACTCGCTCAGGTTTCAAATAACAGCTTTTTAAAAGGAGTCTGAACGCAGCACAAGAAATCTGATGTCAATCCGAGTTTCGAAGGGTTAATTCTGACTTCCTCTTTCTGCCTCCAGGAGGATGTCAGCTGGGCATCCAGGCTAAAGGTGAGTGTTTGAAGCACTGGTACGAGTGCCTCAAGAACAAAGACAAGAAGATCGAGCGCTGGCACGTTCTGCTAAACGACAACACGGCCCAGTTTGAGGATTAAGTCGTCTTCTTCCTCTTTTGTGCATTTTATTTCTCTGTCGTTCCCTACGGTAGAATATAGTCCTCTGTGAACACGGGTACGCATATCACCCTTTTATGCACTGTAAAATCTGTCAAGCTGATCTTACTTAAAATAATTTTGGAAACTGATTGCCTTGAAAAAGGAAAGTAAAATAACTAAAATTCTTGTTTTCTGTTTACTTTCTATCTTATTATTATTATTATTATCAAGTATTAGCAATTGCAGTAAACCAAGTTAGTCTTACTTAACTTAATCATCACAAAGAGGATTTTACCAATGAAGTTCAGAGATCTGCGAGCTCTGTTTTATGAACAGATTTAAGAAAATACAAATATGATTGAATAGTTTACAACCAGCAGGATGCAGATATGTAGCACAGAAAACTTGTTTTACTGCAGTTTCTAAATCTCAGAAAGATTGATTAATCAAAATGAAATATTAGCTAAATTTTGAGTCAACTTAACAATTACGTATAAAGTAAACATAAGTTAACCCTTTGAGTCTTGAGAAAGCGTCAAAAAATTAGGTTCTTTGGAGGAAATTACACAAAAAATAGCAAAAATATTGTAAAAACTACAGAAAAATTACCTGAATATTATAAAATAAGACCAAACAAAATAAAGTACAAAAACAAAAACAAGGAAATGACCCAAAAAGTGCTTAAAAACAATAATTCTGTGAAATGATTTGGAAAATTGCCCCTTGCTTCTTTATTTATTTATTTATGTACTTTTTTTAATTTTATTTATTTTAGATTATAACAAACATGACAATACTTGTCATGTTTATTATTATCAACTTAAAATAATTTAAAATATATTATTATGATAATTATGAATACAGTTTTTTGGACAATTTTCCCTTTTTTAAAAAATATATATTCCACAAATAATTTCTTGCAATTTGCAGAATGGTTCAAAAGAAAGCAAACCAATGTGGTCAGATTTCAAAGGTTTTAATACTTGAAATGTATGTAAAATGATATTGATCCAGGTTTCATAGCTTATTATAAAAGTTTTATTTAATTGTGTTTTTAAAGACAATCAGTCTGCAGATATTTTTTCGAAAAATCAACTCGACACATTTTTACAGTGTGCTTTTATGTCCCCAAAGTGCAATGTGCAGGCTACATCTCCAGCAGTTTTCAGGTGACCAACATGGATGTTGACCTCCGGGACTCTTTCTAAACAAAATCATTTTTACTGTTACCATATCATAAACTCTATCTTATAATTAATAAACCTTACACGCGGCAATCAGTGAACAGAGAGAAGATAAAAAGCTCGTAATTAAGCCTCCGGGAAAAACCCACTTTTCTGTCTCTGACCTGCTGTCCTCGTGTTGTTATCAGCTGTTTTATGTTGTCCCGAGTGCTTGTGTCACCAAAACATTCGATTCTTGTGTTATTGTGCATCATTAGGCATGAAATGGGACAGATATTTGGCTCCAAAAATGATGATGGTGATGGTGAACACTCTTTTTTTGTTGTGGATGTGAAATGCATCTTCTTCACCTTTGCATGTATGAGCTCTCTTCTGGAAAAAGTCCAAAAAATGCTTCTGCATGACATCTTATTATGAAGAGCAAATTCAATCATGCAAAGTTATCCAGAAAATCCATGAAATATTCCTCCAGAGGTATTATTAGATTGATTTTCAGCTGAATAATGACCATTTTGCTCTCTGTATTCATACTGATGCATGTCATATTGTAGCAAACACGTGGCTAATGAATAAAGACACCTGGCACTTCCGCTGCTCCCGCTCTTATTTAATATGCGTCGTGACATGTGGCAGAAAACTTTGTCTGAATCAGGCGAGGTTTGAACCAATCAGCTGAGACAGACACGCAGCTGAGAATTTTGTGAACTTTGACTTCTCTTGATAAAACTTTCCTTCTGTCCAAGTGGGTTAAAGTTTACGGACCTGTTACACTCTGAAAGTCTGTCTTTATGCAGCCTGCAATTCACAAAATTTTGAAAAGCTGTGGAAGGTGTTAATGAAAACAAAATGCAATGATTTACAAATCATTTTCAACCCCTATTTAACCCTTTGAAACCTGAGCAAGAAGAAGGAGCACCAAAAATAATTCTAAAAAATAATTTTAAATATGTAAATATGATAATTATAAATCTATTTTTTCCAAGCTTTTATCGTTTTCCCCCAGATATTTTTCCCTATCTTTACAAAAAAATCTTATCAAGCTGCTTCTTACCTTTTTTCTGTGTTTTTGAAAGACATTGCACCAGTTTGCTCAGAGTTTAAAAGTTTTAATATTTGTGAAAAGTGTTTGAAATAAGAAAAGATGTCACTCCAGGTTTCAAAGCGTTAATTGAATACAGTACGAAGACAAGATATTTAATTCTTAAAATAATCAACTTTATTATTTTATTTTATCTTATTTTATTTTTGGAAATAGAAACGTGTTCTGAATTTGATGCCTGTAAAACCTTAAATTAGACAGGGGCAATAAAATGCTCAAAACATTCCCGAGGTTTACCCTTCAAAACCTGAGCAAAGTAACTTAAAAAGTGACCCAAATATTAGCAGGAAATTTGTAAAAGTTGCAAAAAAACTAACTGAAAATATCCCAAAAAAGTATACTAAGCATATAAAGTAAAATAAAAATAAGAAATGTTTTTCTGTAACCCAATTTTAAATATATTATTACAGTATTTTTAAATGTTGTTTTCTTTATTTTTAGGTAATTTCCTAAAGATAGAACAGCTATCTTGTCTTTGTACTATATTTAGTTTAATGAGGGTGAAAAAAGGATTTGCAAACCGTTGCATTTTGTTAATATGAGCATTTCACACAACGGTTTTGAAATCGGGGGATTGTTCTTCTCTTGTCAGTGGTGAGATGAATGAAAAGATTAGACTGTTAGGAACCCAAACATTCATTTTTGACAACGCAAATCATTAACCTCACAGCCCACAAACAGCAGATCAGAAATAATCTTCTTCTGAACGAGCAGCTGCAGGATCCTGCTGGCTGTACGACCTTCATGTCATCCCATTTTTAGTCTCTCCGCCCGAGTGTTTACTGTCGCCCACGCCTTACCATCAACGACGACGACACTTCATAAAAGTAATCATGAACATGATTAGAGCTGACGTTTGCCTTTAGGGCAGGAGCATCTCTCTCTGAAGAAAACGTGACCACATCATTCATTAACACAGTGAGGAAACAGATGATCTGACATAAAAATAGATAAATAAATAAAAAACTGAAAGCATTCAATATCATCTTTATTCTCACTTAAATTCAGCATGAATATATTCTACTGGGCTCCAAAAATCACTTTTCTTCTCCAGCATTGCTACTAAGCAGGTTTCCATTGAAGTTATACGCAAAATTAAGCGTTATTTTTGAAATGTCGATAAAACACAATTACGAGATGAGTGATGTTCTGCAATTTCTCCTCTGCCAATAACATCCCCGTAACCATGGTGATGGATGTTCAAAACATTAGCAGCTTTATTTCTATTGCAGCCACCGCATTGACCGTCATTATTTCTAATCCAAGGCCACATAGGCGTGTTATGGAGCCATGATGGAAAGGCGAGCCCCTTATACGTGGGAGCGGCCACGTATGAAGGATTTCTGGGAGAAGATAGTCCACAATTTCACAGAGGAATTGTGGATTCAAAACTTCCGGGTGATCCGCTCAACTTTCTCAGAGTTATGGGATGCAATAACAGCTCTTACATAGACACAGCATCATCTTCCTGCACACAAAAGAAGCCTCAGTTCTGCATCCTCGCTGCTAGACGCCACTAAAACCTGCACACTGGACCTTCACACAAGATGTACCACTTTAACACTTTTAGGGCTAATTTAAAATATCATGTATTAACAGCCAAAATGCTGAACTCGAGGCTACATCCATTATTTGTACAGTCTATGGCAGAAACATGGACTTTCAGCCAGGAGAATGCTGTTTGTGTCCTGTGTGAAACCAAAAAGTAAATTTATGGATTTTGTGGATTTAATAACTACACAAAAACTAAACTTTAAAAAGTATTTTATATATGTATTTTATGTATTTTTCTGAGTGTTTCATAACAAAACTGCTATTGTTTCGAAGATTTGCTTGGGCATCTTTTTTTTTATGTTGCCAGCACGTAATCTTAACACATTTCGTGCATAGCCACGCATAGTTAAGAGTGCTTATTCATTTCACTTTGTGTCATAATTAAAAATTAATAAAAAATAAGGCTAAATAAAGTGATAGAGTGCATTGAAAAGTATAACAAAAATTGTAAAATACACAATTTTTTAAAATCCAATGGAAGTAGCCCCCCACCCCTCTTCTGAGTTATGTCCTAATCCCCAAGAGTTCCCAAATTTTAGAAACACCCTTGTTCCAGTGTTTGTAATTTCAACCTCATACTGACAGTTTAGTTACTATAATAACTCTTATTTCTCACTGAGGTTAAAGAAAGTGAGAATAAATGACTGAAAACAAAAGCAAAGACAGAAGACAGCAGTTATCACATTTATCGGCCCGTATACATCCACGAGTGTGTCACATTTTCACTGGAGTGTGTACTTAATGTGTGTGCCTGAGGCGTGTCTGTCACCTATCAATACATTAGTCACATTTACAGATTGATAACCTATTTGTCTCGTGAGGTCGTCTGCGTGTGTGTGCGTGTGTGTGTGTGTGTGTGTTAATCAATATGTCATGGTCACATTCACTGATGTGTGCCGCGCGCGGAGATAGAGATAAAGAGAGAGAGGAGTGATGTTTGGTTAAACTGACAGGTCACATGATCCAGGCTGATGTGTTGCATTTATTTTAAAACCACCGGAAACACCCCGCGCGCCTCCTCCTCCCCCTTTTCATTTAAAACCGACCTGGAATCTGCCAATCTGTCTCAAAGTCCTCACTGGGTGCGGGAATAATTTAGATTTAAGCTCCGACAGCCTTTTAAGCCTCTTTTATTCCTCGGACGCGCCACCATGACGCACTTCGCTCCTCTTTTAACTCTTATTTTAATTTCATCACTCCTGAACTGGACACACGCCTCGATCCTCTGCACCTGGACTAAGAGTTTGCCAAACAAAGAGGTGCACTACAGTTTCCTCCGGAGAGCCTCTTCATCTCCATCTTCATCCCTGCGGCTGTATCACAGCGCGTGGTCCGGGGAGCGCGCTCTGCTCAGCTGCGCCTGGAGCGAGGACGCAGCAGTGATCCAAAACTATCTGTCTCTGTGCCGCGAGCGCACGCACGAGTTCACGGATCACGCAAATGAAAATCTCGAGTCCCTGTTGGAGAAGGATGATCTGTGCGTCTCCGTGGCGTCTCCAGGGGACGGTGAGCGCGCGGGGAGAAGGACGGTGAGGAGCGTCGCAGCTGAGAGTCATCAGGGTGAAGCGGAGAGGTCAAAGGTCACGACTCATCTGCGCGTAAAGCGCGGTTTCATCGTGCCAGGGACTCTGTGGTGCGGCTCTGGCAACAAGGCGCCATCATATGCAGATTTAGGTAAACTGGCTCCTCTTACTTTACTTTTAGTTAATCCATTAACCCTTTGAAACTTGTACCTGTAAGTTTTGTGCTGAAAGAAACAGCAACATTTCTCCACATTCAGCTCTAAAACTTAATTATAAAGTCAAATTAAAATGTTTAAACTAAATCTAAATGTTAAATAAAAAATGCAAAAAAACTAGGAAAAATGTCAAGAAAATTATATTTATATTAATTCTGAGTATATATTTAAAATTATGTCACAAAAAAAATACAAATCATTTTTAAAAACGTGGCCATGTGTTATTAAGTAGCTCTTTGCCTTCAGTGTTTTTGAAAGAATTCAAATCAATTTGCTCAGGTTTCAAAGGGTTAATTTGGAAAGTTATTTTTTTTAAAAATCCCGGAAAAATATCCAGGTAACTATATTTATAATTATCATTAAAACACATATTTCAAACTATGTTACAGTCACTTAAAGTGTCGTTTCTCCTCAGTGGAGGGATTTAACGGGGAAAAATCAGAGTTTTCCTTCAAACAGGGAAACTGAACCTGCTTTGTTTTAGGGCCACTTTTGCAAAATGACAGGAGGCCACTCAAAGGATTTTAAGACATTTGTAAGATTTTAGATAATTTCTCAGATTTCAGGAAGTTTTTAGGATTTCAGGACATTTTTTCGGATTTAAGGACATATAAGATTTTAGGGCATTTCATGGATTTTAGGACATTTCTTGGTTTTTAGCACGTCTCTAGGATTTTAGGACATTTCTCAGATTTTAAGACATTTCTAGAATTTTAGGATATTTAGGGGATTTTAGGACATTTCTTGGGTCTTAGGGATGTTTCTCAGATTTTAGCACGTCTCTAGGATTTAAGGACATTTCTTGGATTTATGACATTTCTGTGATTTTAGGAAATTGTAGATTTTAGGATGTGTCAAAGATTTTTAAGATGTTTCTTAGAATTCATGATATTTTAGGACATTTCTCAGATTTTAGGACATGTCTAGGATTGTAGGAGTGTTGGAGAATTTTAGCATGTTTCCAGAAAATGTCTAGGATTTTGTTGGAAAATAATTTCCCATAATTCAACTTAATAGCCAAGCAACTTAAAGTTTCTTAAGTGATGTCACATAAAGCTACACCATTTAGGTAAAACAAAAATGCTGTCGTCACTCCACAGGTTATACAGTAATGGTTATTATGACAATAAAGGTACTATAAATGCTACACCGTGGAGTTTTCTCATTTTATTATAATGATAACAACAATAATAATAATAATAGTAATAATTTAAAACATCACCTCCTCTCTTGCAGGAGTTTTTACAGAAACCGACAGCTGCTGCCGTGAACACGACCAGTGCAAACACACCATCCTGTCTTTCCACTCCGAGTACGGCGTCTTCAACAGCAACATCTTCACCCTCTCTCACTGTGACTGCGACAGGAAGTACGCAGCTATAACTTTAAATCAGTGATATTCAGCTGATTCTTTACAGTTTTTTGATGGTTTTTTTAACTGAAATGATTCGTGTTGCAGGTTTCAAAATTGTCTGATGGAGGCGAATGACAGCATCGCTGATGTGGTGGGATACACCTTCTTTAACCTGCTGAAGATGCACTGCTTTGAGTTCTCCCACAGACTCCAGTGTACACAGAGGAACTGGTTTGGCATGTGAGTAAAGTTGTGTATGTATAGGTTTGTATTTTGGAACAAATGATCAAAAAACCCTTTTGTTGTGTTCATTCTGCAGCTTTAAAAATCGTAAAAACTGAGAATATTAAGTAAACTAAGTCTGAATATAATAGATTGGTGCAGGTGTGACGTAATTTGTCAGGCTGTAGTGGAAGTTAGCATCGCCCTGGTTTTCGCCGTCAAAAAAACTTTGGGATTTTTCCATCAGGTTTTGGATTATTACAGAAAATAAGCCCTGTTGCAAACACACGTTTATGATACTTGCAAGTTTTTTCCAGTAAGATAATCTTCTCAAACACAACTTTTATTATTTTTGAAGTGTAAATGCAATTTCCAGAGGAAAAAAATTTGGTTAAATGTAAATATCGATGACTATTCTATGTTGGACGAGTGCCCCAAGTGAAATACAAGAATATCTGTAATTTTATAATATCTAGTCCTGCAAGAATGGATGTGATCCAGGACACTTCTGCAACATGTTAATATTTTTATTTAATTTTATTATTTGCTTACACATATTCTCCTGTAAAATAATATAGAGATCTAAATGTGTGGGTGGGTTGGAGGTGGGGTCATTGTCTTTAATTTTTTTCAGTTTAGTTTTATATTTTTCCTGCAATGCTCTGTGTCATGCATATCCTGTCATCCTTGCTGTGTATATCTTGAAACTATATAATTAAAAAAAATCTCAATAAATAATAATAATACCTTTATTTCTAAAGTGCTTTTCAAATTATAATTTCAAATAATTAATAAAATATAACAATAAATGCAGTAGATGATTAAACAACAACAGTCAAGCCGATTAAAATAATGAGTATTTAAAAGCGAGTTTTAAAATAAAAGAAGTTTCCTGATCTGCTCCTATACTCTGGAGCTAACCTCCTACCTAAAACTTAAGTTTATTGAAATTTTGTTGTACATTGTGCATTGCAATAATTTAATTTGGATTAAATGAACGCACGGATCACTGTTTCTGAGTTAATTAAAGATAAAAATGACCTTATTTTTGAAACATTTCTTAACTCTAAAAAATATGACTGGGCAACAGAATTAATATTCTTATCAAAGTTGAGGTTGGAATCACGTCAGGCTGTAAATAAACTACAGTAGAGCCGGGTGGCTTCAACGTCACCACAATTAGGCTGTAAAATCGTGTTTGGCGTGGTGACATTTAGTCATGATTTCCACCTCTGTTGTGACTTGCAGGTGTAAAGAAACTAAAATGGCTCTCTATGCTGAGGTCCATCCACCCACGCTGTACGAGTCTCCCAGTCCGACAGAGGACAGCATGAACAGCTCCGTCCTAAACGCCACCGTACCCTCGGAGCTCCTGGAGAGCAGCAAGACAGACTCCGTCTCTGCTGCAGCGTCCACAGTCCCGACACCTTTAACCAACTCCCAAAACGCCTCCATCACCACCGTGACCAACAACTCCACGGGATCGCAGAGCAGAGACGACCTGGAGAACTCTTTACCAACCAAAAAACAAACTGAGCCGGACATCACAGGTATGCAACACATCTGTACATACACACAAGTCTGCAGTATAACAAATACATGTTACATGTGTGACGCAGTGACTCACTTTGGTGTTTCAGTTCCCTCACCCTCTTCTTCTGATAGACACACACACACACACACACACACACACACACACACACACACAAAATGAAAATATCCCAAAAATGAAGCGTCACACACACACTTTCATCAAGACCACCTTCTCTTAAGCAATAGAGCAAACAGTGTGTTTTTGTATCTGCAGGGCTACAGCATGCTACTATTTAGGTTTGACAGGTGTTTCAAAATAAAAGCACCAGTCTTTCCACATTGATTTAATTAAATGTAACAATACTTTATTTAACTCAATTATTAAAACATTTTTTTACTTCATAAGAACAGTGCTTTATTTAATTGTATATAATTTATCTTTTAATTTAACTTAAATGTAACAGTATGTTATTTAACTTTATCAAAAGAGTACTTTATTTAACCTTAATATAACAGTACTTTATTTTACTGTGTTATAATAGGGCTTTATTTATCTTTATTATAACAGTACTTTATTTAACTTTATTATGACAGTATTTTTTAAGCTTTATTATAATAGTACTTTATTTAACTCTAACAGTATTTTATTCTAATTATCATAACAGTACTTTACTTAACTTCATTTTATCAAATTTGATCAAACTGTATCGTAACTTTACTTTATTTAACATTGTTATAACAGTATATTTTAACTTTAATATAACAATATTTTAACTTTATTAGATACGATATACATATATAAACTAAATAATAATAACACTTTATTTAAATTTATTGTATAATAGTAACTATATTTAACTTGATTGTAACCGTAGCTTATGTAATACTTTTTATTTTTGTTGTCTACAGTAGTTTAGAGGAGATTTAAATATGTTGACATACATATTGTGCGTCATGATATAGCCTAAAAATATTGCAACATTATTTTAAAGCCATATCGCCCAGCTCCTGCTCTTATTTCAACACCACAGTAACGGGACTAAACAAAATCACACCCCGTTTCCTCTCCACAGAGAAGCAGCTGTCATGTGGCGTCTACAAGGACCTCGATGATTGTCGGGACAAGATCCTTCCGCAGCAGAGGAGATACGGCCTCCACAACCCAGAGGACAGGACGCTGTACCACTGCAACTGCACCACCAGGTAAATTCACAAACCTGCTTTTACTCTAAGTACATTTTGCTGATACATACTTTTACTTAAATAAGGTATTGAATGCAAAACTTTCATTTGTAGTCACAGTTTGGTATGAGTACTTTTACTTAAGTAAAGGGTGTGAAAATTATTCCATCACTGCCCAAGATCAATACACTGAGAATTTACCTTTTCTTTGTTGCATCTGATTGACCCAGATGACATTAAATGACGTTTAAAAACCATGTCCAGATTACACAAATCGATTTGCCTCCCCAGAATACACAGAGACACAGCGATAGTGGTGCACTCACCTTTACTTCTGTGAGACAAGGCCAACATGGTGTAATGTTTCGTAACACCGAACTAGGCCACCATCGGTGCACACATACAGAACATTCACAGTCACATGATTATATAAGGTGTCGCAGCTCTCCGAAGCTGGATTTTACGGCCTTGGACATTATCATAATCTTATGTTTACACACACGGGTTCTCCATCTGGGTTTCTTTTTGTGCCGCTGGTCTGCTCATCTGCTGTATTTGTTTTTTGTTATTTTTGTACGTCTGTCGGCCTCTGACGTGCCTGTCTGTCCTTTCAGGTTATTCCAGACTTTGGCTGAACAGAGACAACTGACTGAAGTGCATGCTCTTCTGCTGGGACATGTGTCCCAGTCCTGCTTCCTGCCACAGGACTGCACAGCAGGCAGAACGTAAGGATAATATATAATAATAACAATAATAATAATAATTCATGACAAAAAAGGGTTAAAATTCTGAAATTTAATGAATATTTTGAATATTTTGAAAAGCGCATTTTGTGTGTAGAGCAGTTTGAAGAATTTGACACTGCACAAAAATAATAATAATGGATAAAAATCAATGCTGCTGCTAATCATTGATATATCCTAGGCTGTGATAATAAACTAAAAATCTAAAATTAATTTAAAATTAAATTTGGCGTTTATGATTACGACTGATGGTAGTTAAAAATTAACTCAATGAAAGTGAAAAACAATATTAATGTATAATATCTTTTAAAGCTTCATTCTGAAAAGTGTAATTTTTGTGCAGAGCGATACAGTCGGGTGTAATATGAAAGCGGGCCCTAAGGGTTAAAATTAACCAGTAATAGCTGTCAAATAAATAAAAAATAAATTTCTCTCAGAAACATAGTGCAGAAGAAGTGTAAAGTAAAATAGTATTACTCAAGTCCCTAAAATCATTACAGTGTGCTCTATAAACTATGATTTTGCTGCTTTGTTGATCAGCTGTGCAGCCGTTCAGGTGCGAGCAGACCTCCCTCAGCTGGAGCCGAGGAGCAGAGCAGACATGGAGGAGCAGCGCCATCTACAGGCCGTCCAACTGAAGGTCAGGAGGCCAAACACGAGGAGAGCCAAGAGGAAAGACAGAGCTGTCAGGCTCCACAAACTGTGCGTCAGGATGCTTCGACCCAAACTCGGCCACAAGAGCAGGACTAACGGTCGGGACGCAGCGTGGCCGGCTGTAAGGCGAACAGAGCTCGCCTGAGTCAGAGTCTGTGGTTTGAATATTATGGAGACTCAAAGTGGTCAATATCACATTGATAAATCAGACATTATTTCAGGTCATTTTCATTTAATAGCAGAACTTTGTATGTTATCCAGAGTCTGTTTTTTATCACAACACCCTTCTTCCTAATGAAAGTTTAACCCTCTATGGTAACGTGTTGCGTCCAGGTAACACACCCAATTTTGGCCATTTACACTCATACAATACATTCTCAGTTGATAAATTGTTTATATCAAGTTTGCTTAGTTCTAAATTCTTTCAATTGGCTGATCCACAGTGGTACAACGCAGTCTTAGAGAACATTTTTAATGTTTTTTTTAATTTTAAATTGTATTTTAAACTTGTAGGTTTTTTATATTTTCCACGAATGTTTCTCCACAAGTGAGTTTTATTGAAATTTTAAACGATAACCCTTTTTTGGTAATTTTTTCCATTATGGGTCAGTGTTGCTTTACGGTAATATACCCAAAAATGTACCCCTAAATTGTTTTTTTTTTCTTCTACTTTGACTATTATATCACACACACACGCACACAAAAAAATTTAAATTGTTTGTTCCCCAACTGGCATCGTAATGCATACCATAGAGGGTCAAAAATAAAAATGTCAAGTCAGTTGAGATAAACAGGGCAGAGCCAGGTATGTAAACTAGACAGATTAATTTTAATATATTTTGTTGTGAATAAACAAACTATATCCATCTGAAATGATAATATGTCAAACGTGATAAAGTTTTACGTAATATTGAACACTTTGGGTCCCCATTAAATACTGTAGTACTGTGTATTCATGTTGTCTACATCTGAGATAAAGTGGAACTCAGTTTTGAGTAAATTGTTGGACCAATTTTACCCACTTTTTGGGATAAAAACAAAAAAGCTTCTTTAAGTATAAGAAATGCTTTTCACAGTAGATGTTTTGACATGTCACGTGTCACCGTCACAGGTGTATCTTGTAACATTATTGATTCGGTTTAATGGTGCTGCTATCATACATATCGGTGGCACTGTCCAGAGATAATGATCAAAAGGAGGTTACAGTTTTCCAACCTTTTTATGCACCTCTACGTCAGTAGTCTCCACTGATTAAAACCCTAAAGGTCACTTTTATTGACTTTTCTGCACTCAGTGTTGTTGTGAATATTTGTGTTGTATGACTTGTAGATAGATGCCAATTGTATTATTTGCTAAATACGAGAAAAAAAATGTAAATATCTGTACATACATATATACATAAAAGGTGAAGCATTTGGTTTATAATGTGAAAAGGAATGACTGATGACATTCAAACGAATAGTTTGACATTTTGGGATTTTTGCTTTCTTGCTAAGTAGCAAGATAAGACACCACTCTCATGTTTGTACGCTAGATGCAATACTAAGTGAGGTTTGCTTAGCTTAGCTTAAAGAGTGAAAACCAGAAAACAGCTAGCCTTGCTCATAAAACAACAAAGTTTTGTTTTCCTTGTTTTTTTGTGTACGATAAATATGAATCTATCCAGTTAGCCTCGCTTAGCATAAAGCCTGTAAATAGGGATACTAAATATGATGCTAAAGCAGGTAAGTTTAGCTTAGCATAAAGACTGAAAACAGCGGGAAACAGTTAGCCTTGCTTGTGAAACACCAAATGTTTGTTTTCCTTGTGTTTTTATAGGGATTTTGTTTGATGTCTGTACGATAAATATGAATCTGTCCAGTTAGTAGCCTTGCTAAGCATAAAGACTGTAAATAGGGATGCTAAATATGATGCTTAAGCAGGTTAGCTTAGCATAAAGATTGAAAACAGCGGGAAACGGTTAGCATTGCTTGTAAAACACCGATTTTTTTGTTTTCCTTGTGTTTTTGTATGGATTTTGTTTGATGTCTGTACGATAGGTATAAATACGAGTCTATCCAGCTAGCCTCACTTTGCATAAAGACTGTAAATAGGGATGCTAAATATGATGCTAAAGCAATTTCTGGTTCTAAAAACATTCTGGGAACCGTATACTGTAGTGCAATTTTTCTTTTAGTTCCCTGAATGATCTTCTATAGGCTATAGGCCAAGTTAGGGTAACATTCTCTATAAACTAATATCTAATCTCATCTATCTAATATCACATTTTTTCATTGAAAATGTAATCTCAAGCCTCAAAAACATGTTCTGAATGTTGCTTTGAAAAGCGTTCCTTCCTTGTCGTCATGTAACATTGTGGGAACGTTTTTGGTCTGTCACCTCTCAACATCACTAAAACATTGTGTCTTAGTCAGCATTTAAACTTACAGGAACATAATTTGGAGTGACAAATATCTTTAAAGCATTCTGTGAACACAAAAATATTACAAAATTATCAATTACTAGGGAAAAACATTATCAAAACATAATCATTCAAAATTATGTTGCAAGAAAAAAAGCATTTTTTCCAGGGAATTTGTTGTTGGTGTTTTTTTTTACTTTTATTTTAATTATTTTTAGGTAATTTTGTTGTAACATTTTACTAATTCCTTGTGTCTTTTGAACCATATTTTGACCTGAAAATTAGTTTTTAAAAAAACTGAGAAAATATTAGAAAATTATCAAATATTATTAGGATATTATCGAAAACTGGGAAAATGTCCTTAGAATATATTATAATGTTTATAAATACAAACATTATTACAAACATTATAATCATTTAAATTATGTTGCAGAAAAGAAAAAAACATACCGATATTTTTTCAGCATTTTTGGGGGTAATTTATTTGTGTCTTTTCTTTTTCTTTTTCCTTTTGTTCATTTTCCTTGTGCATGTTTTTACAAAGTTCTTGCTTCTCTTTTTTACAGTGTATTGTATAGTTGGCCTTCTACCCATGTTTTTGGAAGACATCAAGGGTTAATCTCCACTACACTCCCATACCAAAAACATGAGTAAAAAGGCAACAACCAACTTTGCAAGAAATAGGGAAGGGAAATTATTAGAAAATGATCAAAAACTAGCCCTTTTTATCTGGAAATTTGTTTTTAAAAATGGGAAATTTATTTCAAAATATTTTTTTAAAAAAAAACAAGGGAAAATGTCGAAAAAATATATTTATAAATATTACTTTTTTATTTAAAAAAATGTCAGGAAAAATATCTATATTCGTTTTAATTTTTAACATTTTTTGAGGATTCTTTAAACTTCTGTTTTGCTCATTTTCAGGAGATTTTCTCGTAACGTTTTACTAATTTCTTGCATTTTTCTTCGCCATGTGTTGCTCAGTTGCTCAAGGCCTTCTCCCCACAATTTTGCAAGAAATCGAGGGTTAATCTCCACTACACTTCCGTGCCAGCAGTGAGTAAAAGGCCCGCTGTAATGAATATCTGTCAGGTAACTCAACTCCTCTCTGATGTCATGAAAAGTAATTGAAACCTTGCTGAAGGCTGCAGCCATGGAGCCGACCGGATCCCCGCCTCTCACCGGACAAAAACTGCGCTGTGGGGAAAGCTCGGCTGTGGGAACATGGCGCACTCACTCTGGATTAACTTTCTCCTGGAAAAACTTTGGAGGACCGCGACATAGCACACAGCTCTCCCCGCAAAAAGTGCAACTAAAAGCGGTGCAGACTGTGGATAAAGTCGAGTAACCGTGGGGCTCGTGTTGTTTTGGACTGTGTGTTTTCCTGTCCTGCCTCACTGGGATGAAAGTTTGTCGCTGCCGGATTTAGCCGAGAGCAGGATGGAAAAGCAGAAAACGAGGAGAGAAAAGGTAAAGAGAGAAACGGGAAATAGCTGAGTGCATATGTTTTATTTAGTGCTTTCACTAATTGTGGCTGTTGCGGGTGGCAGAGCAAATCCTGCACGAGGCTGAAAGTTTAACAGGCAGCTCACATCCCATCATGAACTGGCATCCTGTTGGATTTATTTTGAAACTTCTGGCAGCAGTTCACACACATTAAACCCACCAAAAAGTAAACCAGCCAGTTTCTAGGTTACTATATTAATCCAAAATCTCTATAAATAGCACAAACGTTGTGGAAGCAGATATTTTAGGTACTTGGGGACTGTTCATTATTTATCAGAGGAAGGGGATAGCTGGGGTATGACTTCATTTTTGGTTTTGAACGTCCCTGAAACTACTTTTTTTGATCTCTTGACCCTCCCTCAATGACTGGCACAAAATGCATGACCCTACCTCCATCATACATTATTTATTAGATTTGCAAAAACATATTTTGGTGTTTGAAGGTGAAAAGATGAAATCCAGGAGTTGAAAAAAAGTTTTTCCACTCTTGTTATGTATGCTGTTTTGTTGGTGCAAATGGTTTATTTTTGGCCAATGGAATGGCCGTGGTCATGGAAATCCTGGAAAAGTCATGGAATTTCACAACTATGTTTTCCAGGCTTGGACGAGTCATGGAGGTTTGTTGTTTGTAGTGAAATTGTTTCACTAATCAGCATCCTGAAGTAACGTAAAAGTATGAAAGTAAAAAACAAACAAAAAACAACATGCCTTCCAGATCAGTGGGCATTTTCCTTTAGAAACTTTCTGTAAAGAAAAATTAAAAAATACAGCTATTTCAATAAGTATGCAGCTCCACTAAGCCAAAAAAAAGAAAGGAAAAAATCACCAAGAAAAAAAAGCCAAAATGTTTTCTTTGAAAACTGCAAAAAAAATGTGGAAAAATCAAAAATTTTAAAAGGATTTTAAAAAAAATCAGTGGTAAATTAAACAAAAAATACAACCCTTTAAAGATGTATACCTCTCCCATAAGCCAAAATAAAAAACACAAATCCATCCTAAGTGCTTAAAAAATATTTGACATACCTCTCCCTTTTCCTGACACCCCCTCCACCTTCATAAATAACTAACAGTCCCTTATATAACACCATAAATGCATAAACACGGCCGCCAAAGTCAATGTTTGGCTGGTGCTAAGAAACTATTTTATTAATTCACTTATTCAATATATCTTTGATCACATGTAAAGTGTGATATAGTATTAATGTTAACTGCTGTCCATGTAGCGTGACCTAGATTAAATACAAAAATATCTAAAAATATAATTTAACAAAAAATAAAATAATGAATAAAAATATGAATGAACTAGACACAGCTGTCAGCGACAAACAACAAAGTCGATGGACGGACAACTCGGAAACTCAGACCTTCTGACGTCACTTGAACGCAGCATTAAGCCGGCTAACTTCATGTAAATATATGTACATGAGTTTATCCGCTAATCTAAAATTTAGCATTGATTCAGCTGCATTTAGGTACAATTTCAGCTGAAATAAACCACAATGTGATTTATATTAAGAGATGAAAGCGGTGCGTTCAGGGACACAGTTTCCTCTCCTTCAGGTATTCGGCCCCCCGGTCTCTGTCTGTGTCTCCGTGTTGTTGTACAGGAATGTACTCCCTCTGACCCGGGCTCAAACAGAGGCCGGTGAGACAGGAGACAGGAGACAGGAGACAGGAGACAGGGGAAGTGTGTGTATGTATGTGTGTGTGAGTGTGTGTGTGTGTGTGTGTGTGTGTGTGTGAGTGTGTGTGTGCACGAGATTGTGTGTAAACTCGGAAGGACTAGTACAGGACATTCATGTCATGTTCCTGTGGGTTTTTTTGTCCTATTTTCATGTGTGTGTGTGTGTGTGTGTGAGAGAGAGAGAGAGTCTGCAAACTCCTGTTCAGACACCCTTAAGAGTTTTTCTATACGTTTAGTACCAAATAAGTACATTTACTCGAGTACTGCACTTCATGCAGAGTTCCTGCGGATCCTTAAAAAGTGTTAAAAGGCATTGAATCCATGTATCTAAATGTAAGCCCATAATTGGCAATAAAATGTCACAATTCAGTCTTTCAAAAGTATTAAAGGTGCTCAGGTATTGAAGGTGGGATGTTTATTCATCTTTTTTTCTGACATTACATTTAAAATCTCAAAATACTATGTTACATTGAAAAAAACAAAAAACAAAACCCAAACAAATACCACTTTTATATCATCACCAAAGCATCATTTTCATGTTACAGTAAATATTTTCAAAATAAAATAAAATTCTTAATGATCTTCACCCTTTGAAACCAGAACAAATTGGCTTGATTTCTTTCAAAAACATGGAAAAAAGGTAACGAGCAACTTCACAAGAAATGTGCAAGAAATTAATAAAAAGTTACAAAAAATTATTTGAAATTAGCACAAAAAAGTCAAAGAGCAAAAAAGGAAATGCCGTGAAAAAAGTGCTATAATTCAAATAATTATATATATTTTTTTTCTCTAACGTATTTGTAAATATATAAATATAAATACAGATTTCTTGATATTTTTCCCGAGTTATTTGATAATTTTGTCTTGATTCTTTATATGTAATTTAAGTAATTTCAAGGTCTTTTTTGTTACCTTTTATATATATATTTTTTTTTTTATTTGCAATTTGCTGGACATTTCATGCCAAGTTGCTTATTGCCTTTTTTTTCTGATGTTTTTGGGAAAAAAAGAAAAAAAAACAAATTTTCTCATGTTTCAAAAGTTTAAATGCTTGTGAAATGTCTCTGAACGCAGCACAAGAAATCTGAGGTCAATCCAGGTTTCAGAGGATTAAGTAACTGATCTCAGTGCATGTTTTTTTTCCCTTTAACATTGGCCACTTTACAATTAATCCTAATTTTTTTTCCAAGTTGCATCAAATAAGTCTTAAAAGGTCATAAATCCCACCTGACTTAAGATGCAAGAGCCGAACATGATTCTTTACTCCACTGTAATTTGTTTTAAAGGTCCAGTGTGAAGCTGAAACTTCTCCTGGTGAGAATTTCTTTAGTGTTCATTGTTTTTACTGGGAGCTGAATTATCCACAGAGGTCTCTTCCTCTCCAAAACAAATGGATGGTGATTCAAACCACTAAAAAACACTGAATAAAGCAGTGTAACATCAGAAAATAATTGTTTCTCCAGCATTGCTCGTCTCAAAGGGAGCCAGTGTTTGGTTTGTCCATTCTGTGGATATAAGCGGCTCATTCCAAGGCAACGGTGATTTTACACCAAAGAAAACAGACTTATTGTAATATACTCAATTTACACCAATTTATCCGCTTAAATTCTTCACACTGGAGCTATAAGTGAAACATCTGAGAGCTTCTTCCATCAGTGCAGATGTCAGCGCTGCACTTTTACTAACAAACAGTCAGTGGAAATGTCCTGCTGAGTGACTTAGTGCTACTGTCAGCCTGTCAGCTGCCTGTGTGTGTGTGTGTGTTTGTGTGTGTGTGTGTGGGGCAGTTACACACACACACACATAGTGGCAGCACTTTTAATTAGCTGCTGCAGGAATCTAACAGTGCAGACAGGTGACGCAGCATATCACGTCCTCATGGAGCAGGCTGCACACACAGGAGTTAAAAATACTTAATATAGTTTACGATTAAAGTCATTGTTTGGACATTTTTAGGTCTCAGATGAATTTTTTTTAACGTCTGAGCAGTTTTAGCTGCCTGAAGTCTTTTTTATTTTAAAATTTGTAATGCATGTTATGTTATCCCTTAGTCCGCTTCTGTCCTTGAATTTTCCCTCATTTATCCTGCAGTCATGTTTGGCCATTCCTGTTTTTAACAATCTATATCAAAGACTGTATAAATAATATAGGTTTATAGCAACTAGCTGAAAGAGGGCATGTCTCCTCCAGCCGTAATTGGACACACCTCCGTCTATGAATTGAGTGTCCCTCGGTGTTTGCATACTGGGACAAGGACGGTAGTCCAGTTAAATAGCCTAATCGAGCTACAATCACAACTCGACTAAACTGTGCATGTAAACGTAACGAGTGATGTGGGCACAGTTTGTTTCTGCTGCCGCCAAGTGGCCAAAAATAGAAATCAAATCAGCATTAAAGTCCGTGTAAAGTGCTAATTAAAATGTGTTCAGAGTTTGTCACATCACAGGAAGATGTGTTATTAAACACCTGACCAAATCTGAAAGACCAAAAAATCACCAAGTATGTAAAATGACTATTCCCTGATCTGAAACGCTGGGGGCGTGTCCGCTGGAGGAGCGGAGGCCACGCCCAATTGTGGGACTATGCTAATGACGCTTCTCGTTTTTATACTGCTGCACTGTTGGGGGCGGGGTTATGCTGGGTATATCTATAGTTTTAGGCCCGCCCAAAAAATCTTAAAACAGGAAAATGGTGAAAAAACAGGGTCTTTGTAACATGTTTCAACAATCACTTTCCAACATTTATAATGTGTTTTGAAACAAATCTCTTTAAGGACTTTAAGTTGAAATAGGTCGTCCAAGTTTAGACCACTGATAGTCAAACATACAACAGATAAAACTCTGTTTTTCCAACTTTCTCTTTAAATCTGCCTCACGCAAACAGCCCATCCGAACAGTTTGTGCTCAGGTGCTCCTAAACGACACCGCGGAGAAGCTGCAGCGTGGTCACACTTCTGTTTAAAGAACGCCTTAACACAACAGTGTATACACCCCCCTTACTAATGTAAACTGTGTGATTGCAAAAGTCTGCAGTGAGCTCGTTTTCTGCTCCCGCTCCATTTACTGTACTCCAGTTCAGCACTAAGAGGCTTACAGATTTACCTCTCGGTTCCACACACACACGATGTGTGGACGTCTTTGTTTATTTCAGCAAACAACGCCCTGGTAACACGTTAAAACAAGCTCTGCCTTATGTCATGTGTCATATTTTATAACAACAGGACACATCCATGTAACGTGATTACGCGCCGGAGAGAACGGCTGAGAAACGGGCTCCGTCAGAGGACGGTGAATTGTGTAAATGTGCTCAGTGAGTTGAACATTTCTGTGTCACAGTTGTCCTCAGGGCCGGAGCCACCGAGGACACCGAGGTCATCTTTTTCTCTGCGAATTTGGGATTTTTAGCTGTAGTTCTTCAAACCACAGTGTTATTCCTGGCAGTTTAGAGAAAGCTTTGAAACAGCGTTTACATTTTTCATATTGTCTTTTTTTTAACAAGGTAAAAGTCTTTGTTTTTATAAATGAAATTAAATAAATTTAAATTAAATTTGCAGAAAATACTATTAGAAATTGTATTTATATATGGCTAACTAAATGAAATTTGGAAACATCCAAATATTTCAGTGATTTAAGATACTTGAAAGGTTTGATTTTTGACCTTAAATCCCTGGACTCTTAATGTAAGTGTCAGGATTTCATCTGTCACCCAAAGCTCAGAGCACCGAGTACAGTGAAGGCTTAAATCTTGCTTCTCACAGTCTGCAGCTTGATTGTTTCTAGAGTAATAACATCGCCATCTGCCAGTGGTACACTTAATTAAACATGCCACGGACTAAAAACTGTGAATATAGAAGTTTTTCTGGTCTCAGAGCAAACCAGATCTCAAGAAAATCATCTTTAATTTAACGGGAAAAACTGAGACACCAAATTTGTTGTTTGCTCCAGAAAAGCTGTAAATAAATAACTAATAGCTTCGCCGCACGTCGAAAGGGATTTCCCCTGCATTCAAATTTATGGATGAAATCCTTAAAGTTGCACGCGACAGAACTCTAGTCGGGTTTCCTTTAACCCTCAGTTGAAATTGCAAATATAAAATATAGCAAATGAAAATGGGTCAATTTTGAAAAAACAGTTTCAAAGCACGCATGAGACGGTATATCGGGCAATTGGAAAAAGACATATTTTGCAAAACTGCAATGGAAACACTTTTTTGGCTTTTATAGATCACATGATATAATGTTTTTTGTTGCAATGCCTGTTTTTTTTGAGGCATTGTTGCATTTTCTGCTGGGAAACTGGCATGTAAAGAGGTTGTTTTGCACAGAGATGTTGCTGCGTTCACTGCCTGCATAGTGCAATGAGAACTGGTTGTTTTGCACTGAGATATCACTGTATTTCCTGCTGGGAAAGTGCGTGTTATTTACGGAGACATTGCTGCATTTCTAGCCGTCATGCATGCATGAATGCATGAAAAGTGAAAAACATGAATACTTGTTTTACATTTCCAAACAGGATAGTGCCCCAAAAAGCGGCTTTTTTTTATACAGACATCACTGCATCTCCTGCCAAAATAGTGTGATGAAAAGCAGAAAATATAAGATATGAATAATGAAAAGAGGGTTATATATATGTAATATTGCATATACATAACAGTGAAAATAATAATACTAAAAAAGAGAAAAAATAATAAAAATAAGTCAAAAATAAAAGCAGTGAATAAAAAGACAGAGGAGTTTGCACCTCTGCTCTGTGATGTTTTGCAGAAGTGATGCATGAAGGTAAACAAACTCTCTTGGATGTTTGTGCGAGCTGGAGCTGTCCAGGGTCAGTTTAAAGAGGTCTAAACCTGCACAGAGTGGACGCTTGACAGCGTGTCGTCCTCTGCGTCAGCTCTCTTGTCACACGTGTGCGAACATCCCAAAGTTTTCTTGCAGTTTTTTTTAGGTGAAACATATCGAGTGCAGCTTCATGCCTCCCCTCGCCTCCTCTGAAAGCCGTCGGGGTGATGCATGCAAGTTTTAGGAATCCCTCCAGTCTGCATATTTTCAAGTGTGTGTGAGAGGAGGAGAGAGGGGAGCAGAGAGAGATAATGAAGGCCTTGGTGTAAGCGCTGGTGAAAGGACAAATTTGGAAACACCAGATCAGGGAGGGAGGCAGCGTCTCCATGTTAAAGCTGCAGAGAGCAAACCTCAGTGCGCACATTTCACACAAAGTTTGAATGAGAAGAACAGAAGCCTCATCTGACTGTCTGCGTCTGAATTTTCTTCTCTCTCTCTCTCTCTGTCTCTCTGAGGAATTTGAGCCGTCACCACCAAGCAGAAAAGAAAAAGTGCACGCAGCAGTTTGGTGTCCCATTTGCCAGAAACTACAGTATCATGTCATGCAAATGAGGCTGCTGCAGTTTCGGTGTCGCACTGTTTTTTTTTTTAACTTATGTAACTGCAGCCAAAAGCACATTTCATTTCTGTCTTTCTAAAGTTGTACAACACTTGGCACAAAAAGCCTTTTCTAATGTGGTCAGTTTTTTTATTTTAAGCAGCTAACATTATCTCCTGCAGGTAGCCCGTTTTATACATCCAAAGAACTTTTCATAAAAATGAACTGCATGCTAACCAGTGAGCCTCTAATTGAGACGGGCCTTTATTTGTCAAGATGTAATCATTTATCTCCTCTCCTTTTTCTGCTCCTCAGTTCTCTTTGTTCGGTTCTCGCTCCACTAGCAGAACCACCAACCCTCCCTCTTCCTCCTCCTCCTCGTCCTCTCCTGTGATCCCGCCGGCCCCGCCGACGAGAAGGTCGGACCGACCGTCCAGCTCTTCTGGTTTAAGTAAAGCAGAGTTCTTGGAGCGCGTGCGCCGCAGTAACCAGGCCTGCCAGCAGGGGGAGTACGCTCTGGCCGTGCGTCTCTACAGCGAGGCCCTCACCGCCGACCCACAAAACTGCATCCTGTACAGCAACCGCTCGGCAGCCTATCTCCGCCTCGGCCAGTACAGCACGGCTCTGGACGACGCAATCAAGGCACGTCTCATCAACCCCAAATGGCCCAAGGTAAGAGCTTCGACCTCCCTCATCACTCAATCACGCTCTCGAAATGATGGAGATACTGCGGCTGATGGATGGAGAGTGGATGTGTCCATTAAGTGGAGGCTTAGATGGATGTTTGATAGATGAGTGTATGAGCCTGCCTCTCAAAAATCATCCCAGTAATGGCATTTATATGATATATACGAAGCAGCGGAAGTATAAACTCTTAAATCAATACGTTCTTCCTCTTTGGAGTCAGCGTCTTCGATCACCTGTTGCTGGATATAATCTCTGCTTTCTTCCTGCGGTCGGATGTGTGAGACTGTGACGGACGTAAATTGGCTGCTCAGAATAACAAAACAGGTCTTTATTTCCCATCTTACCCTCCCAGATGTTGTCAGACAGCTTGTTTTCTGTAGTTTAGACTGTTACCGGTGTTCAGCAGCTGGACACAAACCTGCTATTTGAGACGCCGCAGTCCACATGTTGTGCTTTTATAGCATAATGTTGAGTTTATGCTGAATGGTCTTTTTCTTTGTTTGTTTGACATGTTTGAAAAAGACAAAACGCACATATATAACTGCATAATGAGATATGTGACTGTAAATACGGAGTTGTTGGGAGATCCAGTGTGGTGACAGCGATGGTGATAGACTGTGTGATGCGTTGGTGCTTTTTGTCGCCGTGCATCATTAGAGGAACGCAAATAATAAAGTTCAGATGTAGTGTTGGACAATAGACAGATATATGTTGAAGTTTGTCACCCTGTGCTTGTTGATTTAAAGCCGCACTGATTCATTTTGAGGAGGCTGTGGCAAAAAACCAGGTCGTCCTCGCGGCTGTTCCTGGGATGAGAAAAAGAGAGTTTGGATAATGTCTGGCTGAGCATCATGAATGCAGGTGTTTGTGCACATAAGAGCATGTTTGGTCAGTCAAAGACCAACTGTGGTGTTGTGGGTCATAAACAAAGTGAAAATTAGGGAGTGCGCTATTATCTGTATCTGTTAGGGGTCGACAGATTATAGACCTGGCTGATTATTGGGGCCAATATTTGGCATTTTGCCAATTATCTCTATCAGCGTGATCGTCTATAAAATGAATCTCTGAAAAAGTGCAAAGAAAGTGGCAGCGTGGGAGGAACTTTGACTTTGTAAAACCTCAGGGAGCGATTTTTATTTATTCATTTTTTTCGCGTTAAAATGTAACCGATCTACTTTATGACCTCAAAGATCATGAACACAAAAAAGTCGGAAGAACGACTTCCGAACTCGGGAACGCCAACCTTTTGACAGTAAATAAATGCAGTATACATCATGCTCAAAGTTTATTGTGACATTTTTGCGCAGTGATGCCAAAATTAAACTATCTACCCGAGCTTTAAATCTCCTTTCAGCCCTTCTATTGCAGCAAAGGCCAGGGAGTCCAAAAAGCTGCCGTAGCTTCACCTGCATTAGAGTGTAAAATGCTTCACATAAGAGGTAAAATTCGATCTGAATATTTCCTTCACCTTCAGTAAGGAGGATCCTTGATTATCAGCCTAGCTAACATGATGTACGGTATGCCTGTATTCAATTAGATGTATTCATATATAAAAACACGGTGATATTGTGACATTACATGATCTGCTTTTATAGCTCTATTTTCCATCGATGTATATCGAGAGAATCATTTAAAATCTGCTATTTTTCACATTTAAAGCACGCAAGATGCTGCATCAAGTGCTTCTCTACACTTGTTGAAGTGGCTCTTTTACTTTTTACCAACACAGTGAGGAAGTGACGGATGGTGAGAGTCTTTAAAGCCATTCAGAGTGAGGAGGAGGGGGAGGAGGAGGAGGAGGAGGGGGCACGCAGGCAGGAGACTGCCAGGGCTACCTCTGTCTGGACGGCTGGGGCCGGGCCAGCTCGGACTCCACTTCCTTTCTCTGTGCGAGAGAATGGACGGAAGTGGTGTTTTTGTGTGTGTGTGTGTGTGTGTGTGTGTGTGCAGTGTGTGTGTGTGTGTGTGTGTGTGCAGTGTGTGTGTGTGTGTGTGAGTGTGAGTGTGAGTGTGAGTGAGTGAGTGTGAGTGAGCCAGAGAGCTTTGCACGGCTGTTATTTTGTTTTTCAAACCCTGGCGAGGCCTTGGCCTGAGTTTGGCACTTAAAGACAATAACAGAAGCAGCATTCCTGTGTGTGTGTGTGTGTGTGTGTGTGTGTGTGTGTGTGTGTGTGTGTGTGTGTGTGTGTGTGTGTGTGTGTGTGTGTGTGTGTGTGTGTGTGTGTGTGTGTGGGTGTGTGTGTGTGTGTGTGTGTGTGTGTGTGTGTGTGTGTGTGTGGTGGCGGTGTCATAGCAATGGGCTTGCTCCTGCATTCGCCGTGGGTCAAATGCAAGGTCAAGACTAATGAAGTACCAATAAGAGAGAGTCTCTCTGAGAGCGGCGTTTACTTCTGCTTGAGTTCTCTCTTTCTGCTCTTCACTCACTCGGCTTCGCTCCCGTCTCTTTGCTTTTATTCTCCTCTGTTTGCCTCCCACAGTTTGTCCCATCGCTGCCCCTGTCGACTTCTCTGTTGGCACAACAGGCTCAAACACACACTGTATCACACACGCTCGCACACAGAGGGAAAGGCAGCTCGGTCATGGGAACAGAGGGGTGTAACTGGTCAAAAAGTCGCAAATGTTTGTGTGCTTATCTGGATAACGGCGGCGTACAGAATAACAAAAACTCCTTTGCATTTTAATGTTGTTTTCTTGTCGTTTTTGTGCAGCTTTATCTCTTTCTGTTGGTGCATTCAGCGCGAAAGCCTTTTTGTTTCTTTGTGATTCAAATGAAGTCACATCACACAAGTAAAACTGCTGCAGGAGCGAAAGCCTTTTCTTTTGACTCGTCTGTTTTCTCCCGCAGACCCGACTGTTTTGTGTAGGAATGTTTTTGCTGTCATCCGCGCGCTCGCTCTCTGCATGTGTTTTTTGTGAAGTTGTTAGGTGCTTTCAAAGAGGCTTTTTTTCTCAGCGTACAGGTGCATTTATTCAGATCCTTAAGCTCATAGCGGTCTGGGAAACTTTTGCCTCTCCACGCAGGCGGCTGTACTTTTTGATCTCGCAAATAAAGACGTCTTTTTGGCCCAGAAAAGAGGAAAGAGACGCTGCGGCTGATGTACGGCTGCAAAACTTCAGTGTAAGCTTGGAGTGTTCTTCACAATACAACCTAAGCAAGAACTTTGAAGACATTTCTAGAAATTTGTACATGATGATGTCGCAGATACGTTAAAACTTAACATGTCAACAATGCTGTGGTTAATGTGTGGTTAGGTTGATACCACTTGGTTATGGTCAGGAAGAGTTTTGGATTAACCCTTTGAAACCAGAGAAAATCAGCTTGGTTTCTTTGAAAACTATGGGAGGAGGGTGACAAGCAACCTAACAAGAGATGGCTCAAAAATTTGTTAGAAATTAGTAACAAAAAGTTACAGAAAAATTAATTGAAAATAAGCCCAAAAAGACAGATACAGAGAGAGAAAAGAAAAAGTAGAGATAGACAGAAAAAAATGCCAAAAAAGACATGGAAACTGCCTCAAGAAAGAGGTAAAAAAAATAATAAAAACCACACAGATGATAAAACTAATAAATGATTATAATAATAAACACATATTTTCTTGCTTACCTCTAGTGAAATCTCGCCATGTAAAAAGTTCTGATCTTATCTGTCCAGGTTCTAAATTGAATCAATCAATCAATTTAATGAATGGAAAATGAATCAACAATATTTTGCTAATCAGTTATTTGTTTGAGTCCTGCAACATTTCAATGTTGCTTTTCTACTTTTTTTTTTTTTTTTTTTTTACAATTTCCACTGTTTCTTGCCCTGTTTTAACCCTTTGCAACCTGAGCAAACTGCCTTGATTTCTTTCAAAAACATGCAAAAAAGACATTGAGCAACTTAACAGACATAAACCCAAAATCAGCAAAAAGTTACAATAAAATTGTCTTTAATTAACAAAAGACAAAAAAGAAAAGTAAAAGAAGAAAAATATGGACATTACCTGAAAAAAAATCTAAAATAAAACAAAAAATATTTCTGTAACCATTTTTTAAATACATAATTATGATAATTATAAGTAATTTACACTGATTTTTCCTCTTTATTGCTCATTTTCTAGCTAAGAACATTTTCTTGTCACCTTTTACTCTTTTTTTTTTTTTGCAAAATTTTGCTGAACATTTTATACAAAGTTGGTCTTTGCATTTTCCTCATGTTTTCGAACCAATTTTCTCAGGTTTTAAAGATTTAAACACTTGTGAAACGCGTCTGAATGCAGCACAAGAAAAGTGATGTCGATCCAGGTTTCAGAGGGTTAAAGACAAAGACTCAAGAGATTGATAAAGAGAATAATCACCAGTTGATAAATAACTGATAAAGGAGTTAGCTGCAGGTGGTAATTTATATAGAGATAAGATAATCCAGTTTATATTGCAACTTACTGCAGAAAAAATAGTCCCTATAAGAAAATATGTTCTGTAGATTATCCAGAGTAATGGGTAAACTATTCCTATTGTCAAAACCAAAACCAAATTTTCAGTTACATTGCAGTAGAGGCAGACGTATCAAAACCAGCGCAAACTAAACAAAATCTGTCTGGCCAAACATCTTTAGAAGTAAGTGAGAAAATATGTTTCTTTGTAATTTAATGGACCGACCCTTTTAATCATGTGGGTGTAAGCGAGGTTACCGTCCTAAAGTGTTCCTAAATATTCTGCTCTGGGAGTTAAGTGTAGCTGGAATCAGTGCAGATCATCAGCGGACGGTCTCTCCGCTCTGAAGTGGAGGCCAACCAGATGGCAGCCAGCTACGCCTGTTTACGCAGAAGGCCGCAGAGTCGGCTCAGGCTTCCCCTGTCATTAAGAAACTACTCTGAAACCGCACGCTGCAAAAATATTACCGACATACGTGCAGAGGAAGCACAGAGCGCTGTTTCTTTAAGCAGGACTCGGGGACCTTAAAATGTCCCGTTGGGGACGGAGGTTCCCCACATGACAGAGTGTAGCTGCACGTTATAATCTGATCTGAGAGAAGAGTCCGTCTCTTGTGTTTGGGTTCCTCGCAGGTCTCATGACTTGACCCCGTGTTGATGTGATGGTGGCGTTCTCCGCTGCGTTCGTGCTGCGTCTGTGATAATGTCATGGAGAACTCGGTCTGGGTCAGGAGGGTAATCCAGGACTTACTGCAGAGCGTGTGAGGAGAGAGAAAGAGTCTCCAGCAGGCAGATATTTCACCTCAAAGTGCTCCACTCTCGTTACTTTCTGTACTCAGTTCTCTGTCGCTTTCACCTTTTTCACATTTTTAGTCCAGAGACGATAAAATCACAGTCTGAGTGTAAACCTCAAGTCTCAGAGCTCTTTAAAGCGCCTACAAATGTTGCAAAGAAACCATTTTTAATTTCACTCATAAGTCAATCTACAGTTAATCAATCTGTTGCTATTTCAATTATCAATTTACTTTCTGAGTCATTGAAAGTAACAAGTTTTATTGGTTTGGACGCTGATTTCTGCCAAAGTGATGACAAAAAAGAGAATCGATTATTTTGAGATAGATACATCTTTGAGTAAATAACAAATTATTTGGAGGTACTAAGTCATTATTATGAAATACGAAGTACTAAGTCATTTTTTAAGATGTAAAATCATTACTTTCAGGTACTAAATCAATATTATGAGATATTAAGTCATTATTTTGAGATACCAATTCTTTATTTTGAGATTTAAAGTCAGTAGTTTGAGATATTAAGTCATTATTATGAGGTATTAAGTCATTATTATGAGATACCGATTCTTTATTTTTAGATGTCAAGTCATTATTTTGAGATACTTCATCATTTTTTAAGAAACTAAGTTATTATTTTAAGATTTTAATTCATTATTTTTACATACGCATTATTTCAACTAATTGTTGTTGCATTTGGTAACCTAATTTCAGGGTCTTTCACAGTAATTTCAGGGTAATTTTTCAACAATTTACCAAAAAGTGTCCAGGACAGAATCTAATTTGGTACCAACTATGATGAAAATGGAGACAAAGTTTGGAGACAGTTATTTTTAGACAGTAACAGAGCTGATTTTATAAACAGTTGTTGGCTTCCTTTAAGGAAATGCTCAATTTAAATGCAAGTAAATATCCATCCATTATTCGTGTGCCATTGAAAACCACATGTATATAGTTGATAGACGTATAATTGTGTGTTCGTCTGCAGACAAATTGCAGCTGATCTGCAGCGCGCTAACTAAAAGACTGTCTGCGTTACACAGCAATTAGCTGGAATTAAAGGTTTTACGTTTGGTCCCCTCAGCAGCGAAACTTAAACATGTGAAGGCTGTTTTCTGTGTTTAAATATTTATATAATCTAGCAAATAATATATCATAGAATCTGTTATTAGACTTTTCAGAGTAGCAGTAGTCGTATAAATAAATACACGTAAACTGCAGGATTATTAAGAGACAAACACATTTTCCTCGTCTGATATTTTGTGATAGATAAATAGAGAATTTGCTTTTTAGTGTCAGCAGCTCTTAACCCACCAATCAGAGGCTTGTAACAATTACTGAACACACAGTGCTACTTTAACCCTTTGAAACCCGAGAAAATTGGCTTGATTTGTTCCAAAAACATGGCAAGGAGCAAGGAAAGAAGTTATGACCCCCAAAATAAGCCAGAGATTTGTGAAAAGTACAAGAATTTCCTGGAAAAAAAAGTATAAAAAAGAAAGAAAGAAAGAAAGAAAGGCAAACAAGATTTGGAAAAGGTGTTTAAAAGAATTAAAAGAATTATGCTAATTTTATAAAAACAAAACAGACAAAAATACCAAAAACAAATAGAAAAAAAAAATGAAATGTTTTTAAATGCTTTCCGCTTTTTTAACATAACATTAAATATGTCATTATGATCATATATATAGTTTTTCCCTAGTTTTGTTATTTTTTTCTGTAGAAAATTTTCCTTAGCTTTTAAATTTTATTTTTATTTTTTTCTAAATCTACTAATTTATTACAATTTGTGGAACATTTCTTCCAATTTTCTCATCACCTTCCCCCATGTTTTGTAAACAAATCACTCCACTTTGCTCAAATATTGCTTAGACGCTTGTGAAAGGCGTCTAAAAGCAGCACAGGATGTAAAAAAAATGAAAGATGCCAACAAGGGTCAAAGACACCTTGATGACCGCTTAAAAATGTTTCCTCCACTCTCTTCTCTGTGGATTTTGACAGTTTGACACTACAAAGGTTATGTTTAAAGATATTAATGATTAAATTAAACTGAAACCTTAAAAGTGAGGAGTAGCAAAAACAGGATTTGGACTCACCTTTTATTCTCGGTTGAAATTAATTAATTGGACCGGCTGAACTCAGTCTCTGTTTCCTCTCTGTACCTGTAGTGTGCAGACTTTACTTTTGTTGCATTGCACCTTTGAATTTGCTCCAAATTGCATATTTATTTTCAGGAGCCTTAAATGCAAAAAGAGCTTAACCCAACCTGCTAAACTGAGTCAAAATTAAAGGATGTGATGAAACATTGTTTTTTTTTGTTTTTTTTTTTGCAGCTGCCACTAGAGAGCAGCACTGACGTGTCGGGAAGCTGCCTGGTCAGAACATCAGGGAGCTCAAACACAACTTTCCCTTTGTTGCAGCGGCCCTCTCATGACCCGCAGTCACATGAGGCTCACAAACATGCACAGTCCCTGTAATCCTCCCCGCGCTGATACACACTGCTTCAGAGATACGACGCCGTGCTTTAACAGTCACCTTCTGAAAGTGTAAATGACCATTATCGCTCTTTAGGTGGCTTCTTCCTCTCCTCATCGCTCCCATCAGCAGCAGAGGCAGCAGGTGAAGCTCCTTCCCATCTGTGAAAACATGTAAACCACCTGCTGCTCGCTCCATCAACACAAAATTATCAAATAACTAAGGAAAAATGTCAACAAATCTTTATTTTTAATTACATATTTACAAGTAGGCTACAGAAAAAAAGAAACAAAAAATATAATTATTTATATATTTTTTTGTATTTTAGCACTTTTTTTCCAGGGAATTTCTTTTATTGTGCTAATTTCAAATAATTTTCTTGTAACTTTTTCTTGTGAAGTTGCTCATGACCTTTTTTCCTATGTTTTTGAAAGAAATCAAGCTAGTTTGTCCAGGTTTTAAAGGGTTAAGATCATTAGGAATTTTATTTTTTGGAAATATTTATTGCAACATAAAACATGAGTCTTTGGTGAAGTGAATGCAAGTGATATGTGTTTTTTTAATTTAATTTTTTTTAAGTTACCCCATTATTTTGAGATTTTAAAATACAATGTCTGAACATTTTCTACAGTAGCCTAGAATGGACAAACCAAACACTGGCTGTAGTGCACAAACATGCACACTCCTTCGGAGAGGACGCAGTGCTTTAACAGCCGCTCTGTCACCTTCTGAGAGTGTAAATGACCGTTAGCGCTCTTTAAGTGGCCTCTCCTTCCTTTCCTTATCACTCCCATTAGCAGCAGAAGCAGCACATGAATCTCTTTCCCATCTGTGATAACATGTTTGCAGAAAAGTGCACATCAGCAGCAAACAACCTGCTGCTCGCTGCGTACCTGACGCCCAGACTCCCGCCTGCAGAGCGTAATGAGTTTGGATTTTGCCTACAAGTGGAGTGGGCCTAATTGTCTGGTATTAATCTGGAGATCCGCTCCTTCTTGTCTGCTTTCAGCGTCGGTTCATACACCGTTGTAAGACATCTGCTCAGACTCGGGCCAGAGTCTGCTGTCTCAGCAACCATCCTGAGCTACTGGAGTCTTTTTTTTTCGTTCTTTATCCTCCTCCCTCTGCGTTCATCTCTCTCGCTCACAGCCGGGTGCCTCGGCTGTCTGTGCAAAGAGAATTGCAAAGATAACAGCAGTGGGAGATAATGAAAGAGTGACTTGAACGTGGCGTGGTGTGTGACTGCTATCAGAGTGTGAATGAGTGAAAATGAATGTCACAGGATAAGGATTTAGGTCTCGGCTCATACTCTCCGCCCGGTATTAGCAGCAACTGACCGCAGCAGAGCAGCTCAGGGTTGAATTTTAAATCAGTTTTTTACAAACTGGCTCTTATTCTGGCTGTTTTGGCCGTCATTTCTATTGGTTTATGATAACATTGTTCTCTGGAAGCTTTTGATATCTTTGAAGTAAAATCTGAAAAGGCAAGAAACAAGCAGTCAGACAGCTTTTAGGAAAAAATATTCAAATACAAAGTGAAAAGTTATTTAAATTTATCCTGTAAAACTTCAATTCATAGCCTGGGCTATTATTTGTTTAAATCACTGAACTCAACAAGCTTATTCTTTATTCATTTGTTGCAAAAATATTAACGTAACTGAGGAGGCGAACACATAGAAATATGGAGCCCAATTTGTTATAAACCAGAGTTTCCCTTAAGTTTTCTTTTCATTGATACTATTCGACCCACATGACTGTATATTCTGCAAATTCATGCTTTGCTTTTGGATTTGTCATGCCCTTGTCATGGATCTTGGGATTTCCTGGTTACTTTTTTAACATTTGGAAAGGAGCCACCTCTGAGTAATGGAGCTGCAAAGAAAAACAGAAAGAAGAGAGGCGAGACAAACAGCAGGGAGACTGACTCACTAATAACGGGGTGTGTGTTTCTATTTACAGACAGGGGGTTGAGGTTAATGAACAATCACATATTTGCGACTCCTGTGATGTCTGTGGAGGCGGGCGTGGTTGTGTTTGAGCTTCAAAGACAGCTCTTTTTTGTGAATGCGATGGGGGAGTGTGTGTGTAATACAAGCAGGGTTCATATCCGGACTCCTTATTTATGAGGTACACTTAAAATGATTAAAAAGTAGAACAATCAGTAAATGTTACTCATCATCTGGACTCTTCATCTCATTATGATGGTGCTAAAAAATACCAAGATTAGATTATTGGACAGTTATTTCATTCTAATTTTGGAAAACAATGTTTCCACGTAGGATGATGGTCATTCACACTGATTAAGAGCTCATTAAAACGCAAACTTTTCCGAACCATAATCAAGTGATTTTGTTGACTAAATATAACCGCAGACCCCTGCGTACCACCTTTTGGGTCAAGATACAGTGTGTTATTTAGTAATGCTGGGGCTTCGGCCTAAGTAGCAAAATATGACACATACTTTTCTTTAAAATTAACATTTTGTTAAAACCTTTATTTTATTTTATTTTTTTGCCTCTGCACCGGTAATAGCTGAGGCCATCCGTCTGACACATTTTTTTAACCTCCAAACTTCAAATTTGACACAAACATCCACTTTGACTCAATGATGAGCTTTTTATATTTTGGTGGTCATAGGTCAAAAGCCAAGGTCCCTGTGACCTTGTCTTTTATATTCTTGTGAATGCAACATCTCAAGAAATCCCTGAGGGTTTTTTTTTCAAATTTGGCACAAATGTTTGAGTAGACTCAAGGATAAACTGATGACATTTTGGTGATCAAAGGTCAAGATTACAGTAGGCGGGTTTCCATTAACCCTCAAATTGTGCAAATTGAAATTGCGAATATAAAAAATCGCTAATGGAAACATGTCAATTTAAAAAACACTCCCATTTATCACAAAAAAAAGTTTTTATGCTCGCATGAAGTGGTATTTCAGGCAATTTGAAAAAGCAGTTTTTCACAAAACTACAATGGAAACACTTTTTTTTTAATTTAATTTTGTTTTTTCTAGGTCACATGATGCTATGGCTATGCGCGTGTCGGTAAGAAATGGTTCCCTCGGGCTTGAGGGAGGCGCTGATTTGGTGAGCTGATTAGAATTTGGTGTTGGAAGTTCACCATGACCTTGCATCTGTCTCATTTTTGTGTATGCAATATCTGAAGATGGCCTTGAGTTTCCTTAAATTTGGCGCAAACTTCCACTTGGACTTTAGGATGAACTGAATAGAATCTGATGGTTAAAGGTCAAAGGTCAAGGTCATGGTGACATGTTTAGGGCCATAACTCAAGAATATTCTGTGAGTGAAGCATCCATGTTTGCACAGACATTGATGTAAACTGTAAGCGCAACTTGACTTGAGCACAAAGGCATAAAACCCTGTAGTGATGTACATTGTTTTTGGTTTTTTTATGTTATTTTTTATGGGATTTGTCGACTATCAGAAAAATTCACAACCTTATCCTTTAAGGAGGAATTTTATTTTACTAGACGGAGGGATGAGTCACCATCGTGTTGTGTTAGGGGCAAAACTGAGAAACTTTGGATGATGATTGAGTTGGTTTTAGGTTTTCTAGGTCAAGTTATAATTGATCGTCTTTTTCATCTTTTTTTTTTTTAATGCTGCAAGCCATACTATCTTTACATCCATGTTTTCTCCTTCTTCCTCCCACCATGCTCGCCTAAACCCTTTCATGTCAGCGATGATGCCCCTTCATGTTGCCCTGCACTGAACTGACTTGTTGCGGTGGTTCATGTCACACAGACGTGTGTGTGTGTGTGTATGGGGCCCGTCACCATGGCAACAATGGTTCAAATTATGGATTATCTTTTTGCTTTTGTTAAATTGTTCTCAGGGTTTAGGAGCTCAGATGACTGTGTGTGTGTGCGCGTGTGTGCATGCGTGAATGTGTGTGTGTGTGTGTGTGTGTGTGTGTGTGTGTGTGTTTTTTGACAGGGTCTTAGAAGAGGAAATCACTTGAAACATGAAATTTGAAATTGTAGATTGCGGGCTGCTAGTTGCTTCCCGGGGGAGATGGTTCTTGGTTGTCTTTTGTCTCATGTTTTTCTCTGTTCTTTGTTACCATTTAACTTTTTTGTCTGTGAATGACATCCTCAGTGTAATGTAGAAACACACAGACCCTCCTTGATAATGTAACAAAGATAACCGTTCATGTTATTGCCCCCAGATTTAATAATTTCACCTTTGTTTGTGTTTTGTCAGTCAGTTTGGTGAAGGCTTTAAATACTACAATACCCATGAGCATCAGAAGCTATATGTATAAAGAAGTATCATAAGAGTAGCTAATTTAAAGTGCTTAATTGTATCAGTTGTGAATTAAGTCAAGAAAAGTTTCAGCGACTTAATTTGCTGATTTTACAGATTGTTTTAAAAACTGGTGATTTTATGTTTGGGCTTGGTATTTTTTTACTTGCATCTTTGACTTAAAAAGAAATTCATTCAAGAAAATTTTCTTATATAATTTTAATGCCTATGTGCAGACGATAATCGAGGCTGTGAGCATTATGTTTCAGGACTGTCCGTTCTTCCGTATGTCCATATGTCCGACCTATTCTTGTGAGCTCAATCTCTCAAAAACAGCTTGAGGGAATTTGTTCAAATTTCATACAGACATTCACTTGGAATAGATGATGAGCTGATTCGATTTTAGTGGTCATAGTTCAAAGGTCAAAGTTACTGTAACCGCCTCTGTCAAATCAAAATGTTCTCATCCCAGCTCATCATATGGTGTTGCTATTTCAGTGACCTTCTGTGTCTACTTATAACGTATCTTTCTGTGTCAGCTGTTTACACTCCAGGATGCCGTTGCTGTGATGTCAACGTGTTCGGATGACGCAGTATGTCATTATGTTTACACAACAGCACATGGCAACCAACGTGGACCGTCTCGATGAAAAAAAAAAAAACCCAGACACATCTCCATTGGAAGTGATCTCCAGAGTCAAAAGTCAGATGTTTGTAGGACCCACACGCCTGATAAGCACACTTGCACTCCTTGTATTACATTGTTAGAGTTATTACCTGACGCTGTTACATTCTCAAGTGACGCCACCCGTGCGCGTCGCATGTGGATGCGCCTGGTGCCTTCTAGCTGTCAGCCAGCGTTTAATAACAACACAACTGGTTCTGTCCCCACTGTTTTTTCATCTGGTGCCGTTAAACAACTAGATGGGTAAATAAAGCCTAATATAAAGAAGTAAAATCAAAATAATCATGCAGATGTAATAATACAAAGGACATCTTCCCCAGTGAATTCTCTGTAATCAGTGTACGCGATGATCCCAGTCTGTGGAGGAGACCTGAACATGTAAAAGCTGCATATTTGATTACTTATTTTATTCTGATTATTCTCCCCGCAGTGAGGGGGGAAAAAAAAGCACATGCAGCTTTTGAAGAGTTTCACTTAAAACCATGAATATGTAATTTCATTTTTGGGTTAAAGATAAGCTGGAACATACAAGGGAGAATGAACCCTATCTGATGGTGGAAGTGCTGAGTCCTGCATACATTAATCCTTTGAAGCCGGCGTCTTGTGGCTCCAACATTTCCCCGTTAAGAAGATGAAGAATCAACATGTAGCCTAGATCAGCTTTTCTTTTTGGTATTATTGATTCTCTGTGTGGATGCTCGGACCTCGGAGCTCAGACAGACAGTTGGTGGCACATATGCCGGTGAAGCTGGCGTGCCTGCAGCCTGGCACAGAGCTACTGAGGTCCTGCCAAACAGATGAGCCAGTAATTGTGTTTGGTTTTAATGGTGAGGGGAGTGTGCACTGGGTCTCTACACACTGGTGGACTTTGATAGAAAAGAGCTTTTTTTTGTGTGTCTTTTTTAATGTTTTTTTTTTGTTGTAGTTAAAATAGAAGAGCGCAATGGAAGTTAACTCTTTTGGAACCAGAGTAAATTGGCTTGATTTCTTTCAAAATCATGGGAAGAGGGTAAGAAAATGGCCCATAAATTAGCAAGAAATTAGTAAAAAGTTAAAGAAAATAAGCACAAAAACTAAAAAAATCAAACTGGAAAAAAATAAACAAGAAAATGGCTTAAAGAAAGTGCTACAAAATAATCAAGAATCTTTTTTTGTAATTTTAAATATAGAATTAAGTGAATTAGAAATATTTTTTCTGTACATCTATCTCTCTTTTTTTGACCATAGGCATACTTAATAATCTTTAAAATCTCAAAAAGGGGACGGGAGGGGGGACTGAGCAACTTAACAAGACATGGCCGAAAAATAAAAAAATACTAGAAAATTACCTGAAAATGAGCGCAAAAAAGGAGTGAAAAAAGAGAAACCTTTTTTTTAAAAAAAGAAGAAAAAAATGCACATATATAATAATATTTAATAATACATTTTTGCTGCAACACAGTTTTAGATATATAATTGTAATAACTATGAACAGAGTTTTCTATTTTCTTCTTGATATTTCCCCTCTAAAAAAACTGATTATCTTTGGTTCAATTAATTAATTCGCCATTTATCAACAACATATCTGACAATCAGTCAAGTCATTTTTCAGACAAAAACAACAACAATTCTTGAGCTTTTCAGTTTCAAGGATTCACTGCATTAACTTGTCTTTTGTGACAGTAAATTAATAAACTGAATATCTTTTGGGGTACGGACTGAAAACAAGAGTTGACTTAATTGAAAAATGAATCAACAGACTAATCATTTCAAAAACAGTTGCAGCCCTCTAGTGTTATAAAAAGACTGATTTGTATTCTCAGTAATCTGATAATTGCAGAATAACAACCTTCCTGCCAAAGGTGTGAATTTCTCCAACATGCTATCAGCACCTTCTCCTTTGCGACACTCTGCTCCTGTTATATCCAGAGGAGGAAGAGGAGGAGGAGTGTTATGTCAGCTGCTTAAATATGACCTTCACCAGTGTCCCGAGGGACCGGAGCAGCCTCAGTGTGCAGCGCTCCACCAACACCAGCACACGTCTGTGATACGGTTTCACAGAGCCCAGGTTACCTGAGTGTGTTAAAGAGCACAATATGCACAATCTAATACAACCTTGCCACGAGGCACAGACACCACAAATTAGCTGTTAGTTTGACGAGGAAGTGTAGCGTGGAAATATGTACACACACACACACACACACACACACACACACACACACACACACACACAAACTGACCTCTCTTATTATCTACGTTGACAACATGCTGTGATTTATTTTCTCTTGGACACACACAAGCCTGGGAAGTGTCACGTTGTTATTTTAAAATGATTTTCACCTCTTAATAGCTCTGTGATCATTGTCAAGTGTGTGTGTGTGTGTGTGTGTGTGTGTTGTGCATGGAATCAATATAATCTATGCAGGACAATAACACCGATGCTGTTGACTCCAGGATGACCTGTGGTGCATAATGACACAAACATTTAAAGACAATTATCATCTGACATTCACACACACACACACACACACACACACACGGCAATGGTTCTTGCATCAAACATCAAACTTTTGTTGTGTTTTTTTTCTTCACGCCCACGGCTTCTATCACGGTGTAAACAATGCACGAATCCTGTGAGAACGGTGACGTCACGGTGCGCTCTGTTTAATAACGCTGTTGGTTCTCATACACGCGTTCTCCATAGTCTTCTTGTGTGTTTATACTCACCGCTCAGTAGAATAAGAATAACACCTTCATGTGCAGGCACTTGGTGGTCTTCTTTGGGGTAATTTTATAAATTACTCCGCCAACTACTGGCCTGGCATGCATACTACGCTGTTTTCGGTTTGTTTGTTTTTTAGATCCGGGTACATGAGGATTGTTCTTACAATGTTATTATATGAATGTGGACAGACTTTTCCATTTTTAGAAGAGTTGTTGTCGTCTGGAAGTGGCCTAGATCAGTTTAGTGTTTCTGCTGCAGACGTTCCTCTCACATGTGGACGGGGTTGTTCTCACTCGCGGCTCCGTCCAGCAGCACTCGCTGTATTTCCTTGTTCATCAGTGATACATAGTGGCGTCTGCACCGTGTTTATTGTCGGCTGCTGGGCAACTTTTTCATTACAATAAAGAGCAGGCTGCAGGGAGAGCCTCTCAATGGGATATTTATTAATAGCAGGTTTGTGCATTGACGCCTTGTCAGGCAAAAACAGGGGCGACAAAGCTCTGACGCATTGTTTTCTGTGAGCTGCTTTAACCACTGTTCACACCGTGACAAGTTTTTCATACATTAGTAGACTATAATTATAAGTGAGAGGATGTTTGCAGCCTCTAGCAGCAGCTGTAGACTGAGGAAAGAATAACCGGGAGCACGCGCAGAAAGCAGAGTCCAGTTAAAGTCCGACTGAGGTGTTTACATGACGGAATAGCTCGACTCGAATTATCTGAGTGTGTTAGTCAGATTTCGAGAAATTTCTATTTAGTCAAATTTCAGTCAAAGGAACATGTTCACGTGTATTTTAAAGTCCAGTTTTAGTCAGACTAACACAAAAATTCAACTTTTTCTAACATCATGTAAACATGTGAGATACATGTTCTTTAAAATCTGATTTCCTGAGGCGTCTTTTCTTCTGTCTGTCTTCACTGTCAGATCGGTTGAACATATTGGACCTTGAATTTCTCACCTGAGGGGTTTATTGTTCTATTCGTTTATCACTGTTCAATACTGCCGGCGGTGCAGAGGTGTTACGCCCCTCCTCCCCCTCCATCCTTCCTGCTCTCACCCGATTCACTCCGGGGGGAGATCAATGTCAAAAGCTTTTGGATCTGTTACC